>NC_061836.1:9709375-9711875 GCF_019202785.1 Penaeus chinensis
TGAGCACCGGAAAAAGAATATGCAATATCCAATGCAACGTAATGAAGTGAAATCCCATAACAATAACCTTTTATTTCAGTGGATGAGATCCTTCCGTCTTCCTCATGTACCTGAAATACCCTCATTTACCCATTTCCTTCTGCTCACCCCTTCCCCCTTTTCCCCTTTGCTTGTTCTTCTGATATTTCCCCTTGTCCATCATCTTATATTCCCCTTTGCATAGTTTCTCCCCTATATTACCCTTTGCCCCCCCCCCCCCCACAAAAAAAAAAAAAAAAAATACAAAAAAAAAAATTCTGAAAACAACAACATAAAATTCACACTTACCTTGATGCACATGCATAGTGAGAACGGGAAAGTAGCGATGATGAGGAGATAGGAGATGATAGTAAGGACGATTGCGCAGCATCCAGGGCCCTCGGGGTTTGCTGTAGAGAGAGCGAGTCCGTCAGTTTGTGAGAATGGCTCTCGCGTTCGTAGTCAATCTATAAATGTCTAACTTATATTCCATTTACGTGAATGTAGTCTAGGATTTTGAAGCGCAAATATGAAATTCGTATACTGAGAATTGAAATTACGCACACAATTGCTTTATCCCTGGAGTAAAAGTAACCCTTTCTTTTATTGTTATCCTTCTTCTGTTTCAAACTATTGTTTTAAAATTATCTAAACACTACTAATTCAATTAGAACCTTCAAACTTGAAAAGGTAAATTGAATGACGGTTAACATATACATACATATATATATATATATATATATATATATATATATATATATATATATAAACTGCAGCTGTATGACTGAATAATGTATTGTGATTGTGTGTGTGTATATATATATATATATATATATATATATATATATACATATACATATACATATATATAAATATATAATATATATATATATATATATATATATATATATATATATATATATATATATATATATATATATACATATACATATACATACACACATGCACACTCACACATCCTCATACATATATGCGTATATAAACAAATATACATGTACGCATACAAATGACATTCACTAGTTTTCGCGAAAGAATCCTCGGGCGATTTACACCGCACACAAAACCCGCGCGTGTCAAGGCATATCGTTTACAGCCGGGTATTCTGCGCAGATAAGGTCACCCGGTGATGAATCTGCTAACATTTGCACCAGCGTTAGAGAACTAAAGCAGTAAAAGACAAACAAATAGAGAGTGTAAAATTGCTCAAAGTAATCTTCCAAATTACTTCCAACTCTCCAAGGCCCAATAAATGTGTATCAAGGGTACAAGGAACTCGAACTATTAGAAGTTTTTTTTCTTTCTCTCTCCTTTCTTGCATTTTTGTCTTCTGTTTAACCCCAGGATTCTTTCGCTTTGCAGGAAGTAGACAGCAGTGTCTGGCGCTGTTTATTTCTTCTGAAGGAATAGGTTTAAAATATAGCATCACATCGCTAACTTTAAAGGAATCGAAATAACTGTGTTACAGGTACATTGATAGCAAAAGAGAAGGTAATAATATTGTACGCAGATAAATTTAAGAGAAACATGATTATACAGCTCCATCTTACTCTTCCTAGTATAGCTAATTCTATTCGCGAAATTAACTCCAATCCATGCATATAAATCCATAAGCAAAGCCAAATATATTATGTACTTACCCTTTAAATACAACACAAACATTTAAACTCAAAAGTATGCTAGAAGGCATGCTCTTACACAGAGTTTCAAAGAGGAAACATGCATATATACAAATGTACACTCTCTGAAATTGTGCAGCGTCTGAAATAAAACACGGACCAAAAACACGACCACCCACATTCACGCACACTGCAGTAGCTCAAACTCGCGCACAAAGAGACACGGGCGAAAATAGTAATTCAAAGAATGAGGCCAAAAGAGATCTGTGTGTTATCTGCGGCACTAACGGAAAACAATACTATTGACCGTACCAATACCATTGTGTACTGCTTCATATAAACGCGTAAATATAGGAGAGAAAGGGAGAGAGCGAGAGAGTGAGAGAGGTTTCGTTTTTGCAAAATATTTTGAAGAATATGCTTACGCTTGAGATAAAACATGACTTATCACACCCTTCAAGAGAAACGAAACTTTGATTACTTACAGTTTTCATTATAAACTTTTTGGGGGTCATAACTTTTCTAACAGATTGTTCGTTATCTCATGATTCTCTTCTTCCCTTCTTTTAATCTCCTCCACTTCCCTTCTTCATATAATTTTCATCATGTTTACCTCTCTCCTCATTTGTATATCACACCCTCAGCATCATACTTTTTTGCGGCTAACACACCATAAAAATGGAAAAAAAAGTAGAGAGAAAAATCAGTAAATCTCCTAAACTCTGAATACTGACATCATGTACGTATGTCTCGAGTCCCCGCCCTGAATAACACTCATTCTGTGAGCATACTCCTCCTGCACTCTACTTCACAATCTGGAAAGGTTTCGTTAAAATACCAGCTTT
>NC_061836.1:9724375-9731875 GCF_019202785.1 Penaeus chinensis
AATGAAATTTAAAAATGACACTAAAAGCAAAGACATCTGATGAAGACGAAGACACAGACGCAAGACACTGAATCCACTTGCTTAATTTATCAACGGAGGAAAAGAGCGACGGCCGAGTGAGTGTTGCCCGCTCTTCCTCATCACTGATGCCAGGCGCTCACACACACACGCACGTCTCTGGTTCTCACACAGGGTTTTATGAGTGTGGAACGAGGTGGAGGTGGAGATGTCGGGGCACAAAACCCCTCCCCTTAAACCCCCTCCCATTCTGGCCCCTCTCCCCCTATATCCCCCACCTCTTAAACCCCCTCCCATTCTGGCCCCTCTCCCCCTATATCCCCCTCCCCTTACCTCCCCTCTCCCTATACTCCCTCTCCTCGCCTCCCTCGAGCCCTCCCCTCCCCCGGTCCCACCCTCACTAGTGCCAGGTCGGTGCCAAGCGGTGACACAAGGGCAGAAGCTACATTAGAGATGAAGCCAAAGTTAGAAAGAGTTTAGTGACGGGACTTAACTCACAGATTAACACAAAGGGGCGTTACTCTCCTAGCCGTATATAAATGACACAGAGATCAGGTTTCCGTCGTTTACATATATGACCTGTATGTCTCTCTTTAGAGTTCCCAAAGAGATTCTGACAGTAGGACGTTGCTACACTCCATAAGGCCGAATGTCGCTTGCGTTCTATCAACACTGCTTGGAATGCTAAACTAATCAAATCTGTGTCATATGGACACTATAACAACGTGCATTTTAAATCAACTTGATTTCTCTATTCAAGGGCGATCAAAAGCGAACGAATTTAAATTAACAGTACTTTTTAAGGTGAGGGGAACTATCAATCATGCAAACTGACCGTGACACCGTATAAAATTTAAGAAAAATTAAGTCATGTAAGGCTAAGATCTCTTGGGTTTGGGGTGGGGTGGGGGTGTTACACGTGTCGGGCAAGAAAGGTGCCTTCTGTCATGATTTGCCACGTTAAATACACGTGATAGAAGTCGAGGATGCAAAACAGAAATGCACATAACAGATATAATAAAAGAAGGAAGTGGAAATATGCGTCTGAATGTCAAAAGGTTAGTTGATATCGCCATGACACAAGTATTTTAAATGTCTGGTACCTCAAACACTCCTAATTTACTTAAAGACAGACTGACAAGCGCACTATATGACAGGATAGAGTGGAGGGAGAGGCACTAATCCCGCTTGTCACTTTAAATGCCTTCTATTTCTTACCATACTTACAAATCATGTGTAACTAATTACCTTATGGACACTAAGTAAAGGTCCATTAGCGCGCGCGCGTGTGTGTGTGTGTGTGTGTGTGTGTGTGTGTGTGTGTGTGTGTGTGTGTGTGTGTGTGTGTGTGTGTGTGTGTGTGTGTGTGTGTGTGTGTGTGTGTGTGTGTGTGTGTGTGTGTGTGTGGTGTGCGTGCGCGCGTTTGTAAATCATATATTGTATTTTTGTTAGATTCCTTTTTCTATGTATTTTTATGTAAGTGTATGTATGTGAGTGTTTGCGTGAGTGCGTTACGAAGTACTGCACTGTATAAACATGAACTCTTGCTTATGCTTACCATAATGCATAAAATATCCCGACGCCATTTTGAAGCCTGAATTTATACATACATCATACGAAGCCTACCATTGTGGCTCAACTAGCATACGGGCGCACAGGCATCCATCATAATCTGTTTACAACCGCTGGTGAGTCGGCGACCTGAGAACACCTGACTCCGAGTATGATGAATGACTCAATGGTCGGCGTGTCAGAGTCATTTAGGCCTACACGGGGGATGGTCACCATGCATTTGACAAGCGTTCGGACAAATGGCCTTATTTCAAAGATTTTATCTTGATCTTATCGTGGGAGGACTGTTATTTCTGTCATTTCTATCTGCGTTTGTATTTCTTTCGTTGCGTTTGTGTTCTTCTGAATTTGCGAAAAAGAGAAATATTAGAAATAATAAATCAATAACATCCGTCTCTCTACCTATCTAGCAGATACACCTAGCCTAGAATATATATATCCCGAGAATTCAGTGATATTACAGCGCCGGACACGCCTACCCACAGCCCCAAAGACTCCAAACGAACGGAAAAACAACGACAACGAAGCCAAGCCCAAGACGACTCCGGTTAACAATCATCTCTGCTAAGGACGAGGCCAGGTAGAAAAAGACGACCCATGAAGAGGTGGGAGAAGGGCGGGGGAGGTGGGTAAGGGGAGGGGGTGGCACTGCAGCCAAGATCAGACCGCAGTGCCGTTAAGTCCTCTCGCTCAGGTGCTTAATATTCACTTTGGCGGTGTCTCTCCTCCTCGGTTCGCTGGAGAGGGAGAGGGGGTGAAAAAGGTGTAGAGAGGCTGGCAGGGTGTAGAAGGAGAGTTTGGAAAAGAAGAGGGGGAGTGGAAAGGATGGATGAAAAGAGGAGGAACAAAGAGAGAGAGAGAAAGGAGAGGAGAAGGAAATGATGGGGCAGTAGAAAGAGAGTACACGATGGTGGAAGAGATGGAGTAGGAGGCAAGGGTGAGTAGAGATTAGAGAGGAAAAAACGGCAGAGGTAGAGGTGGTGGAGTAAAGAAAGAAGGAAGAGGATGAGCAAGAAGAAGAAGGAAGAGGAAGAGGGGAAAGCGGAGGAGGAGGACAAAGACGAGGAAAAGGACGAGAAGGGGAGGAAGACTGGTAGTAGTCGTTGTTTTAGTAATGGGGGAAGACGAAGAAGAAGACAAAGAAGAAGAAAAAAAAAAAAGGAAAAAGAAGAGGAACGAAAACAAAATCAAGAAAGGAAGAAAAGGGGAAAAAGTACAAGCAGATGAGGAAGAAGCGGGGATCGGAAGAGGAGAGGGCGCAGCAGCAGAAGCCTTGTATGAAAGGTACGCGAGTGTGATACTGGAAAATTTAAAGGAGTGCCGACCCTTTGTCAGCGAGAACCATCAAAAGGTCGTCTCACTGTAGACATTTGGAAAGGCTTCTCGCGGGTGAAATAAAGGCTCTTTAGCAAGACTCTTACATCACCCAAAGTCTAAAAGGCTAAAAAGCCCGGGTGAATTTTCCTCTTAGTAATCATCATATGTAAATCAAGAGAGCGAGTGGGAGAGAGACTTATAATGTAGTTTTCACCGAAGACTAAAATCTCACGTTCGCAATATCTTCATAATCCCCGAGGGGAAAAAAAAATCAGCCTTACAAAAAGCCGAGTCCATAATGCTCGCCAACAAAAAAAAAAAGAAAAAGAGAGAGATAGGAGAGCAATAGATGTACAGACAAATAAAACAAAAAAATAATAATCAATATCAAAATATATAAATAAAAAATTATAAAAAACATTCTAACACAAAACGACACAAGAATAAAGAGAAAGATAACTCTACACCCCCCCCCAAAAAAAAAAAAAAAAAAAAAAAAACACTAACTCAAGACCATAAATCACGTAAGCCATTTAATCTCTGGAGATCCTCTGCTTAAGGCTCCTATCGGCCGGCCCCCAGAGCCCACTCAAACGGTTTCCTTCCAGTTTAAATGAAACATCACTCATGTCTTTGCCAGTTATATCTCTCAGTTATGTTTTTGCGAGTCATGTCTTTGTCAGTCATCTCCCTCTGTCATGTCTTTACGTTACCTCATACATACCCCCCCCCCCCCCCCCCATATTCTATGTGCTTGTAGTCGATACGAAAAAATAACACAATAAATGGATATGATCTTCACACTACAAACGGGTTCTACTACACAAAAATCTAGGCTAAATGGCAGAACAGGAAGAGAAAGAAGAGGAAGATGGTGATGAAAGTAGGGAAACGAGAGAGAGAGAGAGAGAGAGAGAGAGAGAGAGAGAGAGAGAGAGAGAGAGAGAGAGAGAGAGAGAGAGAGAGAGAGAGAGAGAGAGAGAGAGAGAGAGAGAGAGGGAGAGAGAGAGAGGGCGACAGGAGGTGGGGCAGGGGGAAGGGGTAGGGTTGGGGTAAATAGGTCTTCTAGGTGATCCATCTCTGTTATGGCCAACAGTTAGCCTCAGTAACATCATTATTCACTGCCATAACCACAAGGGACGAACAACACTGCGAAGGTTAGGGATTAAAATGGATAATCTAAGACACATATCCTTTATAAAGCCAAAGAGTTAATCCTGTAGACCATGAGCGGAATAATGGGGATACAAAAGAAATGTACAATAAATAACAAACAGATACAAATATAAAAATACAAAATATCAAAAGTAAGAACAAAAAAAAAAAAAACTCAAAGTATTCAACATTTTTAATTAAAACTTCGAAGTCGAATTGCAGTTACTTCCCTCTATCTCATTCTAAATAACCATACCCCATTAAACCAACACGTATATTGAAGCACATAATTACCAAATTAGTGTACGTCCATTCTGCGGACTTGTAAACACTCGACCTACACAACTAATAAGTTCTCCGCTGTACATAAAGTTTGTACCCTTAATTTTTTTACCCCAGAAATCCGCAAACCGTGACGTCTTTCCTCATCTGTGTATCATAAAACATCATCAGGAGGAAAAAATCCCCTTACTGCCCTACGTCCTTCTGTGTCCTTCTCCTGACCTACTTTCTATTCACTGGGTCTTTTTCTCTCGTTCTCTTGCCCTCTCCCTCGTCATTTTGGCCGATATATCTATCTCTCTTATCATCTTATTCCCATATCTTATGGTTATCCACAGATCATTGATCTCTTACTCGCAATCTTTCTCTCTCTCTCTCTCTCTCTCTCTCTCTCTCTCTCTCTCTCTCTCTCTCTCTCTCTCTCTCTCTCTCTCTCTCTCTCTCTCTCTCTCTCTGTCTGTCTTTCTTCTTCTTCTTCTTTCTTCTCTTCCTCTAAAACAAAGACTTCCAAACATTTATTTTTACAATGATTCCTGTAAACACCCTCCCACCATCTGCTCTTCACACTACGTCTTCAGTTTGCATAACGAAAGTCAGTGTTATTATAACAAAAACTGCAAAAGGAAAAAGAAAGAAAGAAATAGCGAGAGGAAGAGATAGATAAATATATGGATTGATAGAAAGACAAATGGATGGGTAAACAGATACGTAGACAAATAAATTGATAGCTCGATGGATAAATGTAAAGATAAAAAAAATGTTCATGTAAATAATTCGCACTCACAGCAGGTCTTGTTCCAGCAAAACGAGGAACACCCACGCAACCAAGCAAGCAAGCAAGCAAGAGCGCAAGACATCTGCTCCACCGGTCGCGTGCCAAGCGCCAAAAAAATACAGGAGCGAATCAACCCAAAACCGAACCAGGTCTCGCATGCAAAATCGCTTCTTTGTTATCCCTTCAAGATGTAGGGATAACAAAACAATTTTTTTTTTTCATTTTCTTTCTTCTCCTTCCTTTTCTCGAGGTTATTTGTTCTACGGTCATCTGGCGGGCCCTTGCTGGGGGTAAGGGAGGAAGGAGGAGAAGAGGGTAAGAGAAGGAAGTAAGGGGGCGGTTGTAAACACTCAGGTAAACGGTTGATAAGGATAAGTTGATAAAAAAGAAAAGAGGAAGAGGAGGAGGATAAGGGATGAAGAATGGAGAGACAAGGGTATTGAGAACCGATATAAAAACGAGAATCAATCACGCATGCACACACACATCACACACACACACACACACACACACACAGAGAGAGAGAGAGAGAGAGAGAGAGAGAGAGAGAGAGAGAGAGAGAGAGAGAGAGAGAGAGAGAGAGAGAGAGAGAAGAGAGAGTCTCTCATATGCCTCCCCCCCAACTCGACTAATAATAGTACGTTCATATTCTGTCAAAGTGATTTTGTGGAGACTTTGCATCATATCACAAAAAACAGTAATTACTTTTTGGGAAAATGATTTTATCGTCCCATCATCGAACTCGCCAATTGATTAATCAGGGATTTTTGTTTTTTTTCCTTGACTGCGAATTATACTTTTAATGCCGCCATTTTGCCATCATATTTTGACGCGGGCACTTTTAGCGTCCCATCATTTTTAACCTTTTTGGGTGAAACTCTCATTTAATGCCATGAATAGTCGTTTACGGCTTCGGATGTCGCATAAATCACGGAATTTGGCGAATTGCTTCCCCAGTGCCAAACAACGCTTCGGTGAGAACGAGGAAATATATTAATTCCACTTGGCCGTAGCCCCCCCTTCCCCCCCTTGGCCGGCCTTGTGTCTCGTTCTCAAAATGTAATTGAGAATTCACGCTACGGCTGTTTCTGTCCCTATTGACTTGAGGAATATTGTTTAATATTCAAGTAGCGACGAAGACATATTCAGGTCCGTCTGGTAGACTTGCAACATGGCAATATCACGTGTGCAACGGATTTAGCTGTCTCGGGGAACGTCGTTTGTCAAAGGCAAGGGCTTGCAATATTGCTGGATTACTATGCAAAGCCGTGTGTCATTTTTGTGAGCGTCGCCGTGTGTGGAGGAAATCGCACTTGACACTTGGTCAGCCGAGGCTGCATCGCGTAATAGCGCTGCAAAAACGACGCATGATTAAGGGCTAAGGTTAAGATGATTTAGGACATAAAAGAATAATATTTTGAAACTGTGTGTGTGTATGTGTTGCGCTGTGTGGCCGCATCTTCGTTTGCGCCCCTTTGTTCGGCAGTCTATCTTCCTTCATGGCCTTTATTTGGTGCGCAGTTCAATATACACATCAATTAAGGAGATATTTAATGAGTGAAGTTATGCAATCAATTACACAGCTTTCACCGTGCGTGAGTAGAGTTGGGTTCGCTGTATCACAGGCTCCAGAGGTTCCCCCAAAATGAGGACGCAACCGCACCCAACACGTCTCAAAAAGGCACATTGAGGACAGCTGACTATATACACGCATAAAAAGGAGCTTCTGCTGGAGACAAGAACAATAGATGGTGTCCCGGACCTCGCTTACGTGAGGAAACACCAGATGATGGAATTAACATATATTTGCGATTCCACAACAACGCTCTTTCGACTCTGCGTGTCTTGACAGCGTCTTTACATGGATATTGAATGTCTTCACGACCTCTTCTTCGCCTTGTATTTGTTTTTACATGCGGCTAAATCTGCCCCTTTAAGAAGCCCAAGGACGAGACACCAGAGAGTTTGTCAGGTGAAGATGGGGCGAGATAACAACAAGCTTCTCATCGGGTATTTTATGTTTTTATATCAAACCTTGGAAACCTATTTTTTCTTGGAAATGGGGCTTGTTATGTGGTTGAAGATGTATGGCTATATAAACATCGGTATGTAGTTTATACCTGGGTGTGTGTGGCTGTGTGGTATTGTAAAACTATTTGCTAATAAAACACAACGCATGCTTTAAAATGTGAGGTTCTGTTTTAGTGCAGACATTTACTAATAAAACAGGGTAAAAAAAAAAAAAAAATGGAAAATATGATTAACATTTTACGACTCCAAAATAACGACATTTTCCACTCCAGCGTCTCATATTATACAAGACTTCGACATTCAACCCGAACAAGGGGTTGTAACCGCCGCCTCCTCCTAAGAATAATTAA
>NC_061836.1:9739375-9746875 GCF_019202785.1 Penaeus chinensis
GGAAATGAAATAAGAAGTATACATATACATAGACATACACATACATTCAGACACGCACACACACACACACACACACACACACACACACACACACACACACACACACACACACACACACACACACACACACACATGCGCGCGCGCGCGCGCGTGCGCGTATATAGGTAAATAGACGGGCACAGCACGACACACACAGAGCAAAGATAAGAGACTCACAATGAGAGAGAGTGGCAGGGAGGGGGAGGGGGAGCGAGCGAGAGCAAGGCAGAGAGGGAGAGAGGAAAGAGAGACGCGAAATAGAGGCTTTGAAGTTGCTGATTATCTGCGCGGGACACACGGTGAGTGGCACGTATCATCACAGCCGAGGTAATTATCTGAGTCCGGCCACAAACTAACCCCTCCCACCCCCCTTAATGAACCTTCCTCATCCCCTCCCTTTTGCTTCCTTAATTCCTTCCCCCTCCCCCTATCTTCCCTCTTCTTCCACCATCTATCCCTTCTCCATATCCCCTTCCTCCCTTCCCCTTTCCCTCCAACCTGTCCCTTCTCTCCCCCCCTCTCCCTTCCCTCTAAACTCATCCTCCCTTTTCCCCTTATTGTTACGGTCTATCCCCTTCGTCTCCATATCTCTTTGATCATCTTGATGTCCGGACCACATTTCGAAGCCCGGATTAAAATAAAACAGAAAGGAAGACGAAATAATAGTAATAATAACAAAAAAGAAAAGAAAAAAAAAAAAGGACTGCCAGGATCGTTGACAAGCAGAACTCCAAACGCCTGACAAGCTACGGCCAAGTCTCCAGATTTTATATGAATACAGGCATCATGTGTCAGATTACTATCAAGGTATTCGGGGTAGAGTATGATTGAACTATAACTGTAATAAGGATGAAGAGCTCGAAGCAGATTCACGTGTCGTTTTTTTTTGTGTGTGTGTAATCATATATGTATTATTACTGTTATTTTTTTCTGTATATTAAAAAAATATATTCTGGTTGCTATTATAAGTATCTGAGTTTTCTGGTTATCATGCTTTATCATACCTTTATTAAAATGTTTACTGTTATTATAATTATCTTGTAATAATGTAATAATTATTATAATCACAGCCATGACTTCTATAAAGCTACTTATCATCATTATTATAATTTTACTACTTATTTTCCCCGTCACCACTACATCGTTTACTGCAGCAACCAACGTCTTCTCCAAAATTCAACATTGCAAATAGATAACCAAAGTAAATCGCAAGCAGGCAGAGAACACTTTCCAAAAATCTCCATTAATACCAACACCAACCAGTCGAGGGAAGGGATTGATACTTAGGGGGGAAAAGGACAAGAAATACACAAGAAGTTGCAAGAAAACAAGTGAGCAGCGCGTGGCATACAGATCAAGGCTGAGGTCTGGATATGAATTTTTTACCTTGTTACATTTTCTTTGAGCTCCCTAAAGGTGACATCGCCTTCCAAAGCCGAGGATTTTGTCATATTTATAAACATGAGAGTATTAAACATCCCTACCTCCACTCCCTCTCCGTATGTAACTGTACGTGCATATATATATATATATATATATATATATATATATATATATATATATATAAATATAGATAGATAGATGGATAGATACAGATGATAACAACGTTACGAACAAGAAACATAATAATAAGCATCATAATAATGATGATGATAATGATTTATAATAATAATAATAATAATAAAAAAAAAAAAATAATAATAATAAATGAAAATATACTGATTCTGCTCTTGTTAATAATGAGAGCAACAACAAAGTAAAGCAGGGAACGTAATTCAGTACTTCATATACGATCCATTGACAAGACGCTGATAAGATACACACTCGAGAACAAAGAATATTCTAAATTAAAATCTTTCCCTGAGCTAAAAATAGGAAAAGGGAGAAGGAGGCGGAAAGTGAGAGGAGGGGGAGGGGGAGGAGGAGGGGGAGGAGGAGGGGGAGGGAGGGGGTGGGTAAGGGTACCGGGCATGGGGGATTGGGTAGGGGGAGGGGGTTAGGGAGGGAGAGGGATCAGGAATCGACAGAGAAGACTTGCAAGGAGACAGATGCCATATCCTCTGAATAGAAGGAGGAAAAGAAGAAAGAGGAGATGGAGAAGAAGAAGCAAAAATAAAATCACGATGCTTTTTGTTGAAACCATTTTATTGTTGGAGAAAATTGTCAGTTTCTTGATGTTGGCTTTTTTTTTCTTTTATATCGGCAAGGTGGTATGGGAGTAGGTCTAGGGAAAAGGAATGAGGTAAATGTTGGACCAAATCATTGGCGAAAAAACGAAAGCTATACGGTACTAAGGAAAAACAGCAAGTAATGGGATTAGCGATTCCGCCTCGAAAAAATATTGATGTAAGAATTATATATATATATATATATATATATATATATATATGATAAAGGAATGGTCATGGCGAAAGTTAAGAGAGATATTGAAAAAAGTTGAGTAAGTAAATGAGGTAGTGAGTGTGTGAGAGAGTGAAATAAACGAAAGAAAAAAAAAAAAACATTAATAAAGTCTGGAGTGAAAGAATACAAAAAGAAGGACCCTTATCATATTTTCCCAGAGTAGTTTATTAACTAGCGCAGTCAGTGTCCCTCGCACTCCGTCCGTGTCATAATCAACATTAAAAGAGTCCTAAATGATGCAGAAGAGAATGCGGCTAGATCCATAGCAATCTCTGTGCGGGTGAAAAGAGAGACTTTTATGTTTTTACTTATTTTCTCTAAGAATTTCATCTGTAGAATTCCCGATGCTTTAGCCTGAGGAGGTCTCGAAGTTGTTCTATTGGGCTATTGGCTATTTGTGTTTTGTGGTCCAGTGGCCAGATGGCGTTGGCGAGAGGGCTTGCTCCTGGAGGGTTGCCTATTAAACGTCTCATCGATTCGTAATATAATTTCCTCTCCTTGTAGAGGATATTGTCAGATATACCAATATATTGATAAATAAATATTTAGGAGGAAATAGTATCACGGTTTAACGTTGGAATACATATTTTACCTGGTAATGCAGGTAATAAAATGCTATATCAAAAAATAAATAAATACCTCTGACAGAAACAAACACTGACACAGTTCTTCCGACACTTACAGATTTGGCCAGCACTAGCACAGCTTCCATCAAAAGAACGATCCCCCTCTTGTGTTCCCTTTCCTACGCTCCCTTCCCTCCCCTTGGCCTCTGCCCTGCTCCCCCCCTTGCCCTCTTCCTCCTACCCCCAACTCCACCCCTGGACCCTCCATTGGCCGCTGCCCCCTGCCCCTTGGTCCATCCCTTGGCCCGCTGCCCCCTGCCCCTTGACCCATCCCTTGGCCCGCTGCCCCCTGCCCCTTGACCCATCCCTTGGCCCCCTGCCCCCTGCCCCCACTCCTAGCTCCTGTAAGTCCCCTTACTCCCAGTCCCTACACCCTCCCACCCTTCCCTTCCCTTCCCCCTGCCCCCTCCCCCCTAATCGATAAGCCCATGCTATTTCCCAGCCCATCAAACTTACTTCCAATACCCAGCTCACAGTCAACCCCGGATAACAAAACGCATACGATAAATATTAATAGACCTACATAATCCGCTTTTTTTTTTTTTTTGTTTTATCATTTTTTTTCCCCGTTCAACGACGGTCGGCATTTTCCTTCATTTAGGTCAAAGAGATATATTGAAATTTGCTCTTTCACCGCCTATAAAATTCCTTGGAAGGGCCGGATCTGCCTGTCTGATGGCAAGCTAAAAAAGAAGGATTTCAGACCGGCGGGGTCAGACCATACGATGAGACCGGGACGTTCGGGATTTATTCAAGAAGGGGAAGTTGAGAGGAAATATGGAGATAGAGAAATGGAAGGAAATCGGTAGGGATGGAGAGGGAGTGAAAGAGGGTGATGGACGAGAAATAACAGGAAGGGAAGGAGAGAGAGGAAGAGAAGGTGAAGAAGGAAAGAAAGGCGGGGGAGAGAAAGACAGAGACATAGGATCCTCTTCCCTATAGAACCAAGTCTGGCAGTGACCATAAGAACATTAACAACAACACATTAGCGAAGACCCCGCCATACCAACAACATCGATCACATCTCAAGAAACACCATCATCCGGCAACCCTTTCGAATAAACGTTTCCACCTTCGCAAACGTTTCCGCGACACTCGCCGCCTCCGGGCAGGTCATCTCAGGGTGTTTCCGGCCAAGCTGGTCGTCCGTGCGTAATAAAACCTGACCAAACTCCCTGTGATGTGGTGGAAGTAACAAAGGCTGGGGCGAAGCAGGAGATGGGGGAAGGAGGAGGAGAAAGAGGAAGAGGAGGAAGAGGAGGAGGAGAAGGAGAAGGAGAAGGAGAAGGAGGAGGAGGAGAAGAAGGAAGGAAAAGGAGGAGGAGGAGGAGAAGGAGGAGGAGGAGGAGGAGTAGGAGGAAGAAGAGAGGAGGAGGAGGAAGAAGAGGAGAAGATAGAGGAGGAGGAGAAAAAGAAGGTAGGAAAAGGAGGAGGAGAAGGAGAAGGAGAAGAAGGAGAAGGAGGAGGAGTAAGGAGGAGGCGGAATGGGGAGTTTATGCAGGGAAAAATGAGGGAGAGGCGAGGAGAAATGGGAAAGATGGGGAGTTGGGGAAGGGAATGTCTCAAATTTCATTCTGATGCTCTGAAAATACTCAGGCTGACGGAGAAAAATGACGAACTATTGCAAGGTAGACATAAACAACAAAACCAAGCGTCACACGCACAAACGCACGCACCCACACACACACACACACACACACACACAGATAATACGATTTGTGAAAAAGGACGAAGCAAATGGAATAAAATGAAACATAATCCAACACACCGTGGGACAAAAGACACACAGACGTCATTTGACCAAAATGGAATTCAACTCTACATTGTAAAAAAGAAAAACGATAAAAGACAAATGAAGAGCGGAAATTGCTCCGTCATACATGCAGATCGCTTTATGCTGACGAGAGGAACAGGTGACTTAGTGAAGCTGGATGATAAATACTTTTCTAATAAATCGTTCAGTTATAAAGATGATAACGATCATGATGATGACGACAACGATAACGATAAGGTTAATGGTAGTGATAATGATAATGATAACGATAACGATGACGCTGACACTGACGACGACGACGATGACGACTACGACGGTGCTTTATAATAAAAAAAAGTTTAGGGTCTTTTAGGTATGACTCTTCGCAAAAGATAGCAGCTCCTTCCCGCTGTGACCGGATGTTCTAGTAATTGATGGTTTAAGGCACTTATGTAAGCAAGATGGCGGCAACGACCTGATGACTGAGACCATTACGACTCCCTATCAACGAGTACAGAATTAACGAGCTTCCAATTAACGTGGTCCGCCAACTCGCTACGTTGCTATGGTAACCGGTGAAAGCTCAGAGGGGATGGGAGGGGGGAGGGGGAAGTAATATTGCTTGTATATTTTTTTCCCTCTTTGTCTTTATCCTTTTGACATTCTTTCTCTTTTTTAAATTGAAATACACTGAGATTATTGTCGGTTAAAATTAGTCTCTTTACCTTGTTAAGATATATTAAAATCTAAATATACGAATAATTATCTCATTAGCTAATATTAGCTAAAATAATTGTTGCGTTGCTAGACGCTGCGCCGGTAAAAAACATCATTAGAGTCTTCGTTTCCCATAAAACGGAAATATAAACGAGCTACAAGAGCGGGCGTGTAAGTGCCTGTGTGTGCTTCTCTATGTGTACGCGTGTATGAGTGCGTCTGTAACCATGTTTGTGAGTGGTAGTGTGTACATGCATTTGTGTTCACATGTGTTCCTCCTTCCTAGCCTGCTCCTCCCTGCACATCGACAGGGGAGTCAGCGAAGCCGCTAGCAGCATCCAGCCCCGGCGACTGGATGCTGCTCGCGAGCAGAGATAAGAGCGAGCGCCGTGACATTATCGCCGCTTCCACCCGATGGCCATCGGGCCGTGACGCGGCCGGGAAGACACCTTCGCGACGGCCGCTTCCCGTGCGATGCCAATCTCGGCTCAGCCTCTCCGCGCCGACAGACGATTTTTCTCTTATATTCATACATACATCTATACATACATACATACATACATACATACATACACACACACACACACACACATATATATATATACACATATATATGTATATTTAATTATATATATTTACATATATGTATGTATATATATATGTATATATATACATACATATATATATATATATATATATATATATACACACACACATATAAAAAATAGTGCATATGCGCATGTATATGTTTATATGTGTATGTCTGTGTGCAAATGTATTTTCTTATTCCCCCTTGATATCCTACAGCTCTGTTGTCACCACCGAATAACTGATAACGGAAGGGAATTATGCCTCGTTTAACACTCCGACCATAATAATTCAATGGCCTCCTTTGGTGCTCCCACAAACGCCCGCCGCCTTAAATCTTCCCTCCATCACTTTATCGAAAATCCCTCACTTCGCAAGGGGTCACGCCGGAGTGTGGATGGAGTGGGTCTTGTTCCCCAATACGATTAACGCCTGTGTTGGCGGTTCGTCGCTGATTTGGTTAATCCCACGGGGGCAGGGAGGGGGGTCTGGTGGAAGAGAGAGAGAGAGAGAGAAGAAGAGAGAGAGGAAGAGGGAGGAAGAAGGGGAGGGAGTGGGAGGGAGGGGTGGGAAGAAAGGAGAAGGGACGAAGAAGAGATGGAGGAGGGAAATAGACAAGGAAGGACGGAGGGAGGAAGAAGGGGTGTCCGAGGGGCCCTGAAGGCAGGGAGGGGGCTTGTGACCAGCGGAAGCCGTAACGAAGCAATCTAGCTAGACTGCCTCGCCAGATTTCGCCGCCTAATGAAGATACTCTGTGTGATCCAACTTCCCCCGAGACAGCGCCACAATTTCGGATTAGCGCGCCCCGCCTTTGCTGGGAAACGCTTTTTTCTGAACGCGTAATAGTGGAGGCTGCTTATTTTGCAAGTGAGACGACTGGAATATGTCTGTGTCTGTGTATACAGCCACAGATAAAGATAGAGATAGAGGCAAACATACACACACCCACGCACACATAAACAAACATATCCGCAGGCACTGATCCATTTATGTAAGATTCTGAACAAATATACAGCATACACACCGATTTCTGCCCTTACCTATTTCTTTCGCGAGTTACATCTATAAATATATATATATTTTCTCTTTGTAAATAACCGCAAACACAAAGACAAGCACGCACATTCACATCAATGACGAACAGCATTTTATAACATCAAGAAACATCAAAGGGATGCTCTAAAGTTAAAAAACATCTTGAAAACTGGAGCTCACTTTGTACCAAGAATATGTCTTAGGATCAAGGATTTGTCCAAATTTGAGGAAATACCAGTACAGCATTCTTCACAAATTCTTTTTTCGGGTCAGTGAATAACTTAAAAGAGACAGACACTAATCCCTGAGCCCTGCGACTTAACTCAAGCGTTCAGGAAA
>NC_061836.1:9756875-9769375 GCF_019202785.1 Penaeus chinensis
CACAGATGTATATATTTATACAACACATCTCGCAGTACCAGGAATAATCGGTAGGGGAAATGCCTCAATTAGAGGACTGTGGGCTAGTGACGAGAGCATATTAGGCAGGGTAGCGGACACGTGGCGGGGTCGGGCTGGGGGTCTTAGCTAGCAGGGATAACAGAGGAAGGGGAAATGGAGGGGGCGAGAGAACGGGGTGGCGGGACGGCTGGTAGCAGGGGGTGGGGGGGGGGGGGCACCAGACCCGTCGGCCGATCTGCTTCATTAGGGCTTATATTAATGTAACTACAAGCTACAACCCGACGAGCCAATGGCGGTTCAACCTGGTGAAGACGAGACCGGAAGAAGCCGAGAAGCAGTGGAAACGTGATAGAGGGAAATGTAATTGAAGAAAAATTGTTAACAGATGGATAGAAATATATATATAAAGAGATATAAGCATACTGACACAGATAGAAAAATAAATACATTAAGATTATATTGATTGAATGAAAGGGAAATAATAAGATCTAGATAGATGAATAGATAAATGGGTACGTACATACATAAACATACATATATACCTACATACATGCAGAGAGAGAGAGAGAGAGAGAGAGAGAGAGAGAGAGAGAGAGAGAGAGAGAGAGAGAGAGAGAGAGAGAGAGAGAGAGAGAGAGAGATAGAGAGAGAGAGAGAGAGAGACGTTAAGGAAGACGGCGAAAGAACACACACTCGCCACAAAAAAAAAAGAAGGTACGAAGCGAAGAATAAGATAAAACAGGTAAATGGAATACGGCAGAACGGAAGAGAGAGAGCAGCGAGTGAGAGAACACATTAAGGAGATCTAGTGAGGGGATCAGCGAGGAGGCGCGTTGTTATAGGAGAAAGGGGAGAACAGATGGGAAAACTGAGGGGAATGGGTAACTATGCAGACAAGGGGAGATATGAAAATGGAAGTGAAAGAAGGCAAAAGCAGAAGAAAAAAAAATCTCGACAGCTAAATGAAGGCAATGTGAAGGGGAAGAAGCCAGTGCTAGTAAAATCAAGAAGATGAGCAAATGTAAACACAATATATGAATAAAACAAGAGACCAGGAGAGAGAGAGAGAGTGAGAGTAAGCGAGAGAGGGAGAGAGGGAGAGAGGGAAAGAGGGAGAAAGGGAGAGAGGGAGAGGGAGGGAGGGAGGGAGGGAGGGAGGGAGAAAGAAAGAGAGTAAGAGAAATAGGATGAGAGAGAGAGCATGAGAGAAAAAGAATGAGAGAGCGAGAGAAAGTGATAGAAAGAAAGAGATAAGATGAGAAAGGATGAGAAAGATAGAATGAGACAGAAATAGAAAGAAAGAGATGGGATACAGAGAGAGAGAAAGAGAAAGAGAAAGAGAGAGAGAGAGAGAGAGAGAGAGAGAGAGAGAGAGAGAGAGTTTGTTTCTTAGTGCGTGTGTGTGTGTGTGTGTGTGTGTGTGTGTGTGTGTGTGTGTGTGTGTGTGTGTGTGTGTGTGTGTGTGTGTGTGTGTGTGTGTATGTGTGTGAGTGCGCGCGTGCGCACGCGTACGTGTTTGCATGCGCGTATGTACACGTGTATACTCTCTCTCCCTGAAGCCGTGATGGCCAGACACATCAGCAAGACTGATCGCAACACAACAAATTTCCAGTAAATGCATTCTATTGATCCGAGTCCATTTGCATTCGCCAAAAATGTTCACACCGCAACATTTGGAATACATTAGAGTAATAACAAGGCCGTATTCGTTTCAAATCTCCGATGTATTTTGTCATCGGAGTTCTTTCATGCTAAAAAAAAAAGGAATTCGCAAAAAGTCGGCGCAAGCACAACATAGATTGGAGGCAACGGGTAAAGAGTCAAACTCCTGCGAATGAACGGCTCGCTTCTCCTTATCAATTCATTCTTATATGCGCTTAGAGAGAGAGAGAGAGATAGGGGGGGAGAAAAGAGACAGGGTGAGAGAGAGAGAGAGAGAGAGAGAGAGAGAGAGAGAGAGAGAGAGAGAGAGAGAGAGAGAGAGAGAGAGAGAGAGAGAGAGAGAGAGAGAGAGAGAAGGGAATGAACAGACAGGGATATGAACAGAGAAGGAGAGAGAGAGCAGAACGAAAGAGAATGTTCCTGCTCGAGCTTTACCTCAACAGATCCTCCAGCAGGAGACAAATATTAGCCCAACATTGATTTTTTATATTGCACAATACACTTGTGATAGATCCTTAACGATCCAGTTAGGCACGTTGCGAGATTTGAATCGACCTTTGACCTTTTGGGCGGTGAGGTCACCTTGCGCCGGCTGGCTCAGTCTCTGGACCGGCAGGGAGAGGGGATGGCTGCAGGGCCAAACAAAGGATTTTTGGACCAGAGAACAAACAAGAAGCTTTAAGTTTCACACAGACGGTGATCTATGGGGATCTCTCTAAAAGTCTCCGGCGCGGTGTGTTTCACTCGATCGGCTGCAAGACATCTGACGAAACTGAAGCTGTTTCTGAACCTCCAATTCGAACGGTATTCTTTTCGCTTAAAGACGAAACTCGAAACCAAAGCAGTCATTTATGCACTTTGATGTTTCCAATTCATATACAAACTACCAATACGATATTTTTCGAAAGATGTCATTTCCCAAAATCGTTTATCGTATGAATTCCATCGAAACTTAAAAAAAAAAAGAAAGGCCGACTCACGTGACCAGCTCGCCACTGTTGACAACCGTATTCGTTATGTTGAAGTTGTTGGAACTATTTAACACTTTCGTACTCTCATCACTTTTGGGATACTGAGGCAAAGTCACATGCTGGAGAGGGTTGAAAGAGCTTACGACTCTTAGAAGAAATGACATGGCACTGCCAGATATACCAGGATTTTTTTAGATCTTACGATTGGTGAGATTTTCTATATATGCTTATTTATATATGTACGAACATGTATACATTCATTCATTCACACATAAATACATACATACATACATATGCATACATACATACATAAATGCATATATATATATATATATATATATATATATAGAGAGAGAGAGAGAGAGAGAGAATAGAGAGGGAGGGAGAGAGATAAATGATTTATAATTTTACATCAGAAATCTATTGATGGTTGTATGAATATTAGGGCGATATAATTCAAAAAGTCGTCCGTATCTTGCTGTCACTGATAACTGAACAAATTGGAACTAGAAATTATCATTATCCTATAATATATATTTTTTTGTAAGTTCACGTAGCGAGGATACACATAAAACTCTATAACTTATTTTTTTACAGATATACATGGCTGCTAACGGGGACACACACACACACACACACACACACACACACACACACACACACACACACACACACACACACACACACACACACACACGCCTGCTCTTTGACATCCAAGCCTCTCTTTTATGACGTGGATTTTTAGATATTACTAACGTCATTAGAGACATGTCTTTCTGACATCAAAAGAGGGAGCGAATTCCTCTCCCTCGCTCGCTTCCTAAAAAATATGGGAGCTTTCACCCTACTCGGAATTTCGAAACAAATGGACGAATTTCTATTACATCATTAATAAGCACGTCAGGTGATTATATCGAAGGTGAACTTTGACCTTCAACCACAACCCGGGTCCCCACAGACTGTTGCCAACGAGTACATTCTGGCACATCACCCGCTGGAGAATTACGCTTTTGACAATTCCTATTTTTTGTTTCACGCTGAATCTGTATATCATTCCACGCCTTCTGCTACTAGGTATCTTAACACTTGATTTCACAAGCTTTTGAAAATTCTACTCTGGTGCTTGGCCGATCATCCACCGGGCGAGCGTTCACTTGTAATGGGTCGTTCTCTCTGCTTGGTAGTATTGATTCTACGAGAAATGTGCTTTTAACAGTGACACTCCGAATATATAAGCTTCCATCGGTTTGTGCAGAATATTCGTGACTGTAATAGCCAAAATGGCATTAAAACACTATGCCCAAAACAGGCACAGAAAGGTCAGTAGATGGAGTATTTAAAAAATGTCTTTAAAAGGAAAAGGTTGCCGCCTGTCCGTATTATTCCATCATGGGTGGGTGCTTATACAAGCACTTCCTCCTTTGTCTTCTGTCGCAGAGCTGTCTGCCTGTACCAGTTCTGTGCGAGATGCATGCTTTTGATTATCTCAGTAATCACCTGCTTGTGAATGTTCTGGTGCAAATCTGCTTGTATTAGCGTTGTCGTCCCAAATCGCCTTTGTTATATCCCAAGCTTTGTTATCTAGAATAATGACAAACTATATCCACGGTGGGCATGCGTGGATCCACAGCATATGTTATCTGTTTTCATGCTGTCTTTACATACACACGCAGGACTGTTTCAGTGTTAAATGTGGTCTGCTTTAGTTAACATTTGTTGAGATTATTGGTTCTCAATCACATTTTAGCAACGAATAATAAAGGCCAAAGACCTTTCCATATTTAAGCTCGTGAATGACCTTAAAATCCAGAACAGTGACGCTTGCGAAAGAGGATCGACTTCGAAAGAGCCAAAATAGCAAATCCAGATGTCAATCAAAATGCTAGAAAATCCCAATAAAAGACTAAAGACAAACCATCTCCCTCCCATTGTTAGACCGAAATACAGCACCCCTGCCATTGGCCATTGGCACAATAACAATACCACTATGCCCCATTTCCTCTTGCCCCTCACCTTCATCACCCCCTCATCACAGACCAACAACATAATGACATATACGGCTAGATCTCCCCTCCCTAACAAAACTACATGCACGCACGCACACACAACAAACAAGCTTGATTTCCCTCCCCCCGTCTCTTCCCCTCCCCTTCCCCTTCCTTTTCCTCTTGCTCTTCCTGTTATTTATATTTCTATATTTCTTCTTCTCCTTCTTTCTTCCTCGTTCTCCTCCCCCTCCATAGTTAGGACTGCTTGCCTTTCCTGATTCCTCTCGGCTGGCATCATTGTGGAGGGGACAGAAGGAAAGGGGGAGGGGGTGATGGAGGGCGAGAGGGAGAGTAAACATATATGATAATGAAATTAGCGGGATGGTAACGCCGTGAGAATTCATGACGCGGGATGGATAACCTTTTGTGCGTCTAGAATTACCAAGGATAAGGCGTGAGGGAGGACAGAGCAGCGAAAGAGGAGAAATGGGTAAGGAGAGAATGGTGGAAAGAGGCAAAGAAGAGAGGGAAAGTGGTAAATAGATAATTAAGAAAAGAGAGCAAGAGGAAAGAGAGGAAACCAAAGAAGGAAATCACTTCGTTATATCGAATAATAATCACACACGTGACCTCGAAGGAGAAAATCTCAACAGGAGCCCTTGTTCACTGTGGAAAAAAATAAATAAAAAAATAAGAGAGAAAAAAGACATGTTCATACATCGAGATTTCTTCAACCGCTTCATTTTAATTAAGCACGTTGCCGGTTCTAATTATGGTGTGTGTAACTGGAGGTGCATGTGTACACGCACACCTCCATACACAAATATTCACGGATGTACTGTACGTCTATAATAATTACTCAAAAGCTAGGCACACAGCGCGACAGGAATACATGACCAGAGACTTAATTGCTTCCGTAGTGGGTTGTATGTAACCTTCAGCTGAATCTAAAAACACGCCACACAAACTTACATGCACATGGTAAGGGAATTCCATTTAAAGCGACGCTTTAATCGTTGATCTCAGCGCGGCGGGAAAAAATACGTAGTTTGACAGTCGTAAATTCTTCCTTCTGTTGACACGATGACGTAAGAAAGCTTCTTACCAACTTGCATCAACATTCTTCTTCTGTAGAAGGGCGACGAGGAATGAATCAACTTGTAAATGAACGGGTCGTTGTCGCTGGCATTATCTTGCAGCTCCAAGATTTACACGGTTAAATGTTTGTTTCTTTTATCCCAACGCACAGAAATAGAGATAGGAATTAAAAGGAGATATTGGGGGAGTTGACAGATACATAGAATGGCAGATAAATATATGTATAAACAGAAAGATGGTTTCATAAATAATATATATATATATAATATAGATATAGATAGATAGTTAAGGTAGACAGTTAGACGGATGTATAAAGACTAATATAGATAGACAGATAGATAGATAGAAATATAATATATATACATATATATATATATATATATATATATATATATATATAAGAGAGAGAGAGAGAGAGAGAGAGAGAGAGAGAGAGAGAGAGAGAGAGAGAGAGAGAGAGAGAGAGAGAGAGGAACAAGCAGCATAGCATATCAAAAATGGTAAACAGAGAAGAGAAAGAGGGGAAAGCGCGCTGAACATACATAGTAATACACATGTAAACTCATAATAACATGATCTTGAGGCGCGTTGACACAGGCTTATGTCAACAAAAGAATGCTCAGTAAACATAAAACGCCTCGTTTGTGGCGTGCACGGCCCAGAAAACAGAAGAGAAGAGGGAGAGGACGTTTGGTATGCTATGGCTTTATAATCAAATCGTATAAAAAAGATACTCCCCTTGGATACGGTACCTCTACCTTTGAATTCACACAAGAGGGCTGGGCCCGTGAGACCTGAGGCTATGTGCGGGTATGATCAAAGTTAAGCTATAATTGGTTATTCATTGCAGTTATAACAACCGCGATATTGATCTGGAAATAGATATGAAGTGATATTACCAAGAGAGAGAGAGAGAGAGAGAGAGAGAGAGAGAGAGAGAGAGAGAGAGAGAGAGAGAGAGAGAGAGAGAGAGAGAGAGAGAGAGATAGCTGCACTCACAGTACAGCTGGGATAATCCTTATCAGTAAAGATCCTGAGTGGAGGAATGGGAAGCAAGGGAGAAGAGCGAATAAAGGAGGGGATAGGGAGCCATCTGAGATAAATCAGGAGGGAGGATGAGGATGAGGATGAGGATGAGGAGGAGGAGGAGCAGGAGGAGGAGAAGAAGGATGATGAGGAGGGGCTAGGGAGGAGGAAGGGGAGGGGGAAGAGGAAAGGGAGGGGGAAGAGAAGGAATAAGGGAAATGGTTGAACATCCGAACAGACTTTAATCCTACGCCCTTCTCGAGACAGATGATTATCGTTGGATCAAACGGGATTTGTGTGGTGGAAATTACGTACTAAAAGAACTAAATGAATAATGGTGCACTTTCTGTTTCCTTGTCCGGGTTGTAGGTTGCTACTTGCAACTATGTTTAGTTTATTCTCTCTTCCATCTCACTAAAACAACGACAAAACAGAACAAATAACACAACTCAACAAATACAAAACGACTAATCAAGACACAACTTCATCCTCCCCCTCCCCCCCCCAAAAAAAAAGACAAACTACAAAGACCCAACAAAGACACATACGCTATCTATAAATCCACAAGGACCGTAACCAACTACAACACAAACAAGAGAGAGAGAAAATAAGAAAATAAAGAAAAAATCCCCCCCCCCTTTCCGCAATGTACACTCAGCACTACGACACACAAGGCCCAGGCTAGATGTAGACTCCCAAGACCCCAACACAGTAACAATCTAGAAGCGTTGATCCCCCTATTTTCTCCTGATTCTTCGAAAGGCCAAAATCCCAGATAACTTGCCGAGCGAAGGCCTTTTATCTGGCTAGCAGGCAAGACCGGGTGCCGACGCGGGATGCTATTGATAATGGCGTTAGAGGGAAGGGAAGGGAAGGGGAGTGAGGAGGGGGTAGGGGGTAGGGGAGAAGGGAAGGGGGACGTGGGGTAAGCGGGAATGAGGAAGGGGGAGGAAGAGGGAGGGAGGTGAAGGAGGTAGGAATGAGGGTAGAGAAGGAGGGAAGGAGAGTGGAGGGAAAGCAAAGGCAAGAAGGAGGAGGAGGACAAGTAAGAGGAAAAGGAAAAGGAAGAGAAAATGAGGGGGGGGGGGGGGGATGAGGAGAGAAGGCGGCAAAAGGGAAGGGAGAAAATCAGGGAAGGAAGGGTGGAATGCGAAGGCGAAAGGGGAGGGAAGTATTAGTGGTGAAAACAAAGGCTGGAGGGGGGAGGTAGGGGGCTTACGGATAGGTCCTGTCCCCTTCCTCTCCCCCGTTTTATCAGGCCGTTGAAAGAGGATGCTGGTGACGGCCGGTGTTCTTCGGGTATTCAAGTATAAGCTGATATGGCAGAGCATCCAGCTGGTTTTGTCAGATGGCGGAATAAGGCAATTGCAGTTGGTGGAAAGTTAATTGGCTGTATATCTACGCGGTGTGTTGTCTCCGTGTGAATGTGCGCGCGCGCGGGTGTGTGTGTGTGTGTGTGTGTGTGTGTGTGTGTGTGTGTGTGTGTGTGTGTGTGTGTGTGTGTGTGTGTGTGTGTGTGCGTGCGTGCGTGCGTGCGTTCGTGTACATGAGTTTGTGTGCATATATTCTAATAGTAAAACTGAAAGATATGGTCATCTTTCACCTTTCATCTTTCACCTACTATTTTGGAAATAAGCAGCAATAAAGGAAACTTCATCGCGTGTGAAAACATAAATCGAGAGGGACACAAATCGAGAGCGACACGAAAAGTCATGTGACACTTCTTGCTCGGCCCCAAAACAAATACAATTCGTGTCAACAGAGACACAGAAAGGGAAAAGCCAATAATGGCCAATTACTAAAAAAGGAAAAAAAAAAAAAAAAATCAATATTGAAGGGGGTGCAAAAGGGAGGGGGGGGGGGGGTTATATACGAAAAAGAAAAGTGACAACGGATAAATTTTAACCCTCACACATCCCTACACTTCAATGCACGTAAAAAGTTAGGCAAGGAATGTAAACGAGGTAGAAAACGACCATAACGCATAACCTTCCTCCAAGCTAACGTAAACAACTTTTCTGCTGGAAAGTTGGCAAAATCAGCATTCCTCTATTCACAAAATATATATCAGCATTTTGAATGATTTCTGAGCTTCCAGTTCATACTCTCCGTGAATATCATAAAAAAAAGAAAACGGGAAAAACCGAAATGGCCAACATGGCTTTCCAAACGCAGGAACACGCCATTTTCCAACAAACCTAAATATCCAACTGACCTTGTCAAAGTTTATGGCTCCGATTTCTCAAGAGGGCTTTGCAAGCCGGGCAAACAGTGAGAATATCACGTGGCAGGAACACTTCACGCGAGTAGAGCAAATAACCAAGAGCTAATGGCTTCGGCGACGTTCAGCAGGAACGCGCGGTCGCCATCTTGACACATAAAGAAAATGGACGTCATCAACTTGTAAAGCTTGTTACAGACGAGAAAGAAAACGCGAACTGCTGCACTTTGTGTGCGTGTCTGCGATGATGGCTGAAGGGAAGGGGGGGGGGGGGGGAGACCGGGATGTTGAAGACGACTAATTTCATTCAGTGTTAACAGCAAGAGAACAACAAAAAACAGAACAGGTTAATACAAGACCCCACAGCTTACACCTTTAGAAATCCTTCTTCTAAATAGTGAATCCACTAGAATATATATATATATATATATATATATATATATATAAGTGAGAAGAAGATAAAGTAACCCGTCCTCTGCAAAAAAGCAGAAGTCCCTCAGAAGTTGTCGACCCTTATATGGGTGAAAACATGGCGATTGCACGAACTCCATTGTACCGCTGGGAGCAACGAAACTTACTTGCAACTGCTCCCCAGCTTGCCATATTAGATCTACGAAGTTGTAATTAATACAGGCTAGGAGTTAGGAACAAATTAGCGCGAGAAACACGTATGAAAAGAAAGATGAAGGAGTAGGAAAAAAAAAAAAATTAACAGTTCTAAAAAAAAAAAAAAAAAAAAATTAGCTGTTGTCCATCTCTATTAATACAGCTTTTTGAAGAAACAAATTAACTGAATGAAAAAAAAAAATATATATATATACACACACATAAATAAATAAATAAATAAATAAATATATATATATATACACACACATAAATAAATAAATAAATAAATAAATATATATATATATACATATATATATATACATACACATATTATTGAACAATGAATTCGGCCAACAAGTGTACTTTTTCCATAACTGACAAACTCAAAATCAACTAACCAAGACATAACAAGAATAGATGCTTTGATTTCAAAAATGACAAGACTCCAAAAAAGAAGAAGAAAAAAACTGTTAGACAAAACCCTTTTAACTTGCTCGTCCTGTTTTGTATTGGTAATGACATAATGATTATCAAAGTTTGAAAGGAAACGTAATAAGCATTTTCAAAGTCATTGGGATTACGACGGGTTTTATTCACAAAGGAATCATTTAGAGAGAAAAAAAAAAACATGTGTTTTTAACTGTTAACTTCTCTTTGAAAACAAAAAAGTTGGTAAACTTCTGCGGTGATTGAAGATAGATAGATTAGAGAGAGAGAAAGAGAGAGAGAGAGAGAGAGAGAGAGAGAGAGAGAGAGAGAGAGAGAGAGAGAGAGAGAGAGAGAGAGAGAGAAAGAGAAAGAGAGAGAGAGAGAGAGAGAGAGAGAGAGAGAGAGAGAATAGAGAGATTAGAGAGAAGAGAGCGAGAGAGAGAGAGAGAGAGAGAGAGAGAGAGAGAGAGAGAGAGAGAGAGAGAGAGAGAGAGAGAGCGAGAGAGAAAGAGAGAAAGAGAGAGAGAGAAGAGAAAGAGGGAGAGGGAGAGAGAGAGAGAGAGAGAGAGAGAGAGAAGAGAGAGAGAGAGAGAGAGAGAGAGAGAGAGAGAGAGAGAGAGAAAGAGAGAGAGAGAGAGAGAGAGAGAGAGAGAGAGAGAGAGAGAGAGAGAGAGAGAGAGAGAGAGAGAGAGAGCGAGAGCAAGAGCGAGAGAGAGCGAGAGCAAGAGCGAGAGAGAGCGAGAGAGAGATTGGATAAAAGTAAAATAATCGTAAACACCTGGAGAACATCTCACAACGAACTACTAGCAACAATACCATCATATCATAACAACATCAAAACCGAAAGCAATGACCCAGGTTACAGACCCACTTCCACCTCTAACGAAGAAAACCTTCCCTTCTCCTCCAATGAGCGTAGGCCTCTTCCAACGACGCTTTATGGTCTTCAACTGGACCTTCCGCTTTTATTTCCTCGTGTAGCGCTCCTCTCTCTCTCTCTCTCTCTCTCTCTCTCTCTCTCTCTCTCTCTCTCTCTCTCTCTCTCTCTCTCTCTCTCTCTCTCTCTCTCTCTCTCTTTCTTGTACTCTACCACTCTCTTGTTCATTTTCTTTTACTCTATTTCTCTCTCTCTCTCTTTCTTTTTTTTCTCTCTCTGTTTTACTCTCTCTCTCTCTCTCTCTCTCTCTCTCTCTCTCTCTCTCTCTCTCTCTCTCTCTCCCTCTCTCTCTCTCTCTCTCTCTCTCTCTCCTCTCTCTCTCTCTATATATATATATATATATATATATATATATATATATATATATACATATATATATATATATATATATATATATATATATATGTATATATATATACATACATATATATGTGTGTGTGTGTGTGTGTGTGTGTGTGTGTGTGTGTGTGTGTGTGTGTGTGTGTGTGTGTGTGTGTGTGTGTGTGTGTGTGTGTGTGTGTGTGCGAGCGCGCATCAGTACATACCTATATGCGCGTGTGAATACCTTCCATGTGTGTATTTATTTCCGCACACAAAACAATCACACGCACACACAACGGTGACATGGATTGACACAGACGCCACATTCTCAGCCCTTATTGATGTTTCCGCTGAGGCTGGTTGGGTTATAGAGGTGCTTGTGCTCCGTATATTGGAGCCTTCAGTGATTCTGAAATGTTTCCAAATAAGACAACTTTTATATTTCTTCTCCTTTTATTTTTTCGCCGATCGTATGCTGATGAAAAGTCGGTTGTGGATATTTTGTTCAATGCGTTTCTTTATGCTCATAAGAGATAGGGAAGGAGAGCGAAAGTCAAACAAACAAACAAATAGACAGAAAGACAAAGAGACCTACAACGTCTGTATAAATGTAGCACTATTCATATACTTGCTCGTGTATAATAAGGCTCTTTGTTTTCCCTCCTGTCAAAATATATTTCTAACTGCTTTGTTTAGTGATATTCTTCTCATAATTTATGAATAAGAATGTGATACAACTTCAAGTAATAAGCACCTGTTTACAGCACTTCGTTAATTATGCACCTTCTTCTAATAACTTTATTATTAAGACCAAATTCTTAGTGAGAAAAAAATAAATAATGGAAATCCAAGAGCGACAAGTTTTCCAATTTATATCTCGTTGCGTGATGCAAGTTTTTCAACACATTTTCAACACATTACTTTAGCTTTCAACTTTATACTTCTGCCTCATAAACTTTTATTACTCATGTGTGAGTCAAAATTCCATCTCACTTTTTTTTTCTCTCCTTCAAGACGCCAAGTGTGTATATATATTTTATTTTTTGTTTGTTTGTTATTAGTTACCCTTCCGCTCAAAGTTATTTCCCTGTTAGAAAAATCACAAGTCTGTCGCCTATAAGGGAAATTTGTGTTGTTTGGACATGTGGTGAGGATACGCGTGGTATAAAGTGAACTTCAATTTTGGTATCACACTCCTACTAATTAGCTACAGATTTTCT
>NC_061836.1:9774375-9791875 GCF_019202785.1 Penaeus chinensis
GGCAACCTAAAGAGCACCCTTTCTTCCTCCTTCTCTACTTCCTCCCTACTCCCTCCTCCTTTTTCTTTTCCCATTTTTACCACTTGTTTTCCTTATTAATTCCGTTTCTCATCTCTCTCTCTCTCACTATCTTCTCTTAGTGTGTGTGCGCGCGCGTGTGTGTGTGTGTGTGTGTGTGTGTGTGTGTGTGTGTGTGTGTGTGTGTGTGTGTGTGTGTGTGTGTGTGTGTGTGTGTGTGTGTGTGTGTGTGTGGTGTGTGTGGTGTGTGTGTGTGTGTGTGTGTGTGTGTGTGTGTGTGTGTGTGTGTGTGTGTGTGTGTGTGTGTGTGTGTGTGTGTGTGTGTGTGTGTGTGTATGTGTATGTGTATGTGTATGTGTATGTGTATGTGTATGTGTATGTGTGTGTGTGTGTGTGTGCGCGCGTATGTCTGTGTGTCTTAGTCGACAGGTGGTAAATGTCCTAACTTATTTGTTCTTTGCACCTTGTCTTCGCTCGCCGTCATCACCCTGCCAAGTGCTCTTCATTTCCCCAGTCCAGCGTCTCATCACTCGCCCCTGTCAGCGTTTCACAAAACTTGTTGTCAGCTCTTATCCCCGTCTTCTCCTTACCCCCTTTTCTTTCTGTCTTCCTTTAATCCCATTGCTTCCCTTCCCACTCCTCCCTTCCTTTCCTCTTTTTGCCCACTCTGTCACCCCTCTCGCTAGCACAACCTCCCCGACCCCTCCCTCAACCCCGAGCATCCCCTGACCGTGATGGATATTGATACACAGCGACCGGTAAATCACCCCTTCCCATTCTCATCCCTTATCTCCCTCTCCCTTTCCCCACTCCATCCCCATACCCCCCACTCCTTGCATTTCTTCTCCTCTTCTCTCCCCACCTCCCCATTCCTTCCACTTCCCCTTCCCCTCCCTCACCCTCCCGTTTCGATCTCCATTCCCTTTTTCCCTTCTCCCTCCCCTCATCCCCTCTCCCTCCGTTTACCCCTCACCCATTCCCTCCCCTCCCAGACTGCATCGCTCTCGCCTTGGTCAATCTCCTCATAAGCGCGTATTTGATCCTCGCTGTTAATATGCACTCCCGGAGGTTTAATATTAGACTCCGCTGCCTATGAGACGTGCGAGTCGGTCGGGTCGTGTCGAGTCGTGGCTGTTCCTGTCGTATCTCGTTTGAGTCGGTCCTGGTCATTCGATTTGCGTCGCGAGGTCATAGCAAGAGGTCGTGGTTATTCTAGTCGTAATATAATGTCGTTACAAAACGTTGTGACTATTCTAGTTATGCCAAGAAGTCGTGGTAGGAGATCGTCGCGAGAAGCCGTGGCTATTTGAGCCGTGCCCAGATGTCGTTCGCTATTCGAGTCGCGGCGAGAGGTCGTGGTGAGGCACATCGAGTCATGTCGAGTCGCAGTGGTTGGTCGTGAAAGTTATCGTAATAATAAAGGAAGAGAGGCAATTTCTATGATGTTATTACGGATATATACGACATCAAGGAGCCTGGGAGGCAGGGGAGAGGAACGGGAGGAAAGGGAAGGGGGAGATGTGAGAGAAGGGAAGGGGAGAGGAGGGTAAGGGGGCTATGAGGGAGGAAAGCACGGGTGTGATGAAAGTATCTCTTGGGAGGCAATAACTGTAATGGCAATCAAGAATGCTACTTACGGTAACAGTGTTTCCCCCGAGATGTTGTGATAGTAGGTCGTCCGAGTATTGGGCGACCGGAGAAAATCAAGATTACGACTAAAACATGAAAACGGATACGAATTCCATCGTTTTCATCTATCATGCATTGCCATCGCAGTTAAAGGTAACTATCCTTTTCCTCCACTTTCCATTTTCCAGAAAAAATACAAAAGAGAGAATCAAGCCGGGATCAAGGAGGGGGGAGGGGGCAGTGCCACCGGCAAGGTGCAGGCGTTGCACCTGATGGCATTTCGCTTCCGAGCTGAATGTGGTGATTACTAGCAAGAGCTAGGGAGAAGGGGGAGGAGAGATAGCTTTAAGGGGGCCGGAGGGGCTTTGGAAGTGAAAAGGAGGGGGGGCGGACGGGCCTCCATTGCTGCTGTATGTGGAGGGGCAGGGAAGGGGAGGGGGAGCAGGTGTCTGTTTTCCTAGGGATGTCTATGAGGACCTCACGTAAGCGTGTGATTAGGACGATTGGGAGACGAAGCGACGGGGAAGCGTCTTCAGAGGGAGGAAGAAAGGTTGGACTGGAGGATGTAAAAAAGATTTAGTGGAGGGAACGGCAGAAAGGAAAGACATATACAGTATATAGATAGACCGAGAGACACAGACAGATAAATAAATAAAGACGAAGAAGAAGACGAGAGAGAGATATAACGTGAAAGTGAGGGAACAGTGATATGCAGGGTAATCAAAGAGGCCGCTATGACCCGGGCTGTTAATATGACAATGGACGCTGGACAACTGCGCCTCGTCTCTGCACTTTCATGAATACTAACGAGGCTCAATGGCATTCCAAACAGATTATGACTCCGAATGCTCTCAAACACATGGGCAAAATCCCGTGCTTACTGTATGTACTCAAATGACTGGGCTAATGCGCTCTCACCTCCTTTGCGTTCTGCAGGGAATTACAGCTTTACGAAAACCGTTCTCTACCAACAATAGAACGATTATACAGCGAAAATGGATCTCTTATTCCCCTCCCCCCAAAAAGAAGAGAATATGAATATGCATTAAATACATATCAAAGCCGATCGAATTCAACAGGATGAAATGATTATCAAAGATTTTGAATATTCTCCATCCGATAGCTGATTGGTGATGGTAATACAAGTGAACACTGTGCGCAAAGTAAAAGGTTATAAAATAACGTTCTCTATACACACATGCAGAAACTAAATTAGAAATACATATTCATGTTTTTATTTACATATATCAACTTTACGTATATACTGCAAATACAACGCAGAGATAAATAAACAAACATTTCTTCTCTCGTATGCCAGAGTCCATATCCCTTTAAGATATAATAATGATAAAAAACAGCCCTTCCTTGTTCAGTACACGAGGTCTGTAACCGAAAATGCATTCGGTTGCTGTAAATAATCTAGATATATTCACCTCCTCAAGAAGCCTGCAATACGTCTCTCGAACTTGAGAGTTTAAAAGTTGAAGGAAAAATACTCAATGAAAAAATTGTATTGCTCTTTCGATAAAGCCTTTATATTCGGAAATTTTATTAATAAGACTAAGTATATATGTATATATATATATATATATAGAGAGAGAGAGAGAGAGTGAAGAGAGAAGAGAGTAGAGAGAGAAGAGAGAGAAGAGAGAGAAGAGGGAGAGAGAGAAAGAGATAAACAGATAGATAGATAGAGTTTGTATATGTGTACGTCCGAGTCAATCACATCTAATAAAGAAATTCACAATCAGGCAATACTTGCTTTTGCTGCTTTGTTTTCTGACAAAGCGTGACAATTAGCGACTTATGTAGATTCAATTAAAATAATGCTCGAATGGCCGTGAATGTGTGCGCACCGCATCATGTTAACAAAACTAATGATTGAAGAGCTAGACTGTTTGTATTCAACTAATGAAAGGCTGAAGTCAGCCTTGCAAAAACTTTCCAGCCACGGACGACTTTTTAAAAAATTCTTCACATACAGGCTGCTTCTGTAACTTTTATTAAACTAAAATCAATAGTGGCGGTTGCTGATGGAATATATATATATATATCATATATATATTAGATATATATCATATATATATTAGATATATATCATATATATATTAGATATATATATATATATTTTATATATATATATATATATATATATATATATATGTATGTATGTGTGTGTGTGTGTGTGTGTGTGTGTGTGTGTGTGTGTGTGTGTGCGTGTGTGTGTGTGTATGTGTGTGTGTGTGTGTGTATAAAGTATAATCATATACATATACTATATATATATATACACACATATATTTATATATATATAAATATATATATATATATATATATATATATATATATGTGTGTGTGTGTGTGTGTGTGTGTGTGTGTGTGTGTGTGTAAATATGTATATATATGTACACACACACACACACATTTATATATATACATATACATATATATTTACACACACACACACACACACACACACACACACACACACACACACACACACACACACACACACACACACACACACACACACACACACTATTGAAAGATTTCCAAGATCTGTAATGAAAAACTTCGAGAAGAAAAGGAGACAAATCCGCCCCTCTCCCCAAATGAGCTTGTTAGAGCAGCCATTAATACCTGAACAACCAATCGATGCTCTTTCCCCGCCGTCCTTTTCCTAGTTAAACTCCAACGACCTCCATCTTGGCCTCAAACACCGACCTCCTTCCGACTTCCTTTCTAGAAACCCGGGCGTATCGACTTTTACTTTTAACACTACCAACCAGCAGGCATCATTCTTTCCTCTTCGTGACTCTGGTGAAACAGAAAAGAAGAGAAAAGAAGAAAAAAAATGAAGTAGTAAAAGTAGGAGCAGAACATGAATGAAGAAAAGAAACGAAAAGATTCTAAGCATGTATCTTTAGCCTCATGATAACGAAGCCTGGTTTTATCCAGGTGGTGGTTTGGCTGCACTGTTGTTGTTAAGAATGACTATTTTTTGGATAGAACTTTTTCTTTTGAGTTTTGCCAGGCCCCCTTTGAGCCACGGGGTTCTTCTTAGGAATGGAAGTTCTTATGCGGGCACGAGAGTGACGTCGGAGGGAGGGAATGTATTGTTACGAGTATGGTTTTCCCTCTCAGAGTGAAGGGTCCCATTTCCTTAAGAGAAAAGTAGAAAACACCTTAACTCTTTCGCTCTTCTCTCGTCTCTATTTTACTCCTTGAGAAGAAAAAGAAAGAAGGAGAGGCAAAGGGGGGTGGGGGAAATATGTCGAACACGGGAAATGCCAGAAAGAGCGAGAGATAGATAGACACACGAGAGAATATAAAAATATTTCAAGACTATAATGCCAGCCTCCGTTTGGCACTCTTTCAAAGATCGGCCGAGCTCTGACAACGGCGCTGGGAATAATCCGACGTCTGGCTAAACTATGGTGACGTAGGTTACGCCGACACCCCATCCATCCTCACCCTCGCCAACGCCCTCTTCCTCACTATTCTCGCCGAATAAATTCGCGCCCTCACACAACATAGACTCAGAACCTCCCTGACCAAACTCACGCCCACGCAAACACAAACAAACCCTGACAACGAGCAGGAATGTTTGTCACCGTGAGTGTGGGAGGAGCGAAGAACAAAGAGGCGAAGAACAAGAAAAGTTACTCTATGCCCGTTTGGTGCGTCTTGAAAAAAGTTCGTGCTGATGCGCAGTGGGGAAGGGAGGAGGGGGGGAGGAAGGGAGGAGGGAGAGGAAGGGAGGTGAGACGGTAGCTTGTTTTCTAGATACAAGGAGGAGGGGTGATAGGGGTTAGGAAAGGGGCCGCTGGGGGGAAGAAAGGGGAGCTGGGGAGGAAGAAAGAGGGCCAGAGAGGGAAAGAAAGGGTCGAGGAGGGGAAGAAGGAAAATATAGGAATAATAGAGGAGAAGAGAAAAAAATATGGGTGCCGGTATGGCAGCTGGAGTTGAATTCCAGGCAGAAAACGTACTTCCTGTATTATGGTTCTCGTTTTGTGTATCGTGACACGTAATCCGACACGCCTCGCCACTGCGGGACAATGTCATATCATCAGATCCATCTCAAATGCATGTCGGGGTGTCATTACACAGCAAAAGCAAGACAATGGGACATCCGTAAAAGAAAGAAAAGAAAAGTGATAATGAACAGAGGACAAAACGTCAACCATTAAAATCTTTTTCAAAATACGAAGCCATTTATCTATACCAATAGCCTCTAGAGAGGGAAAGGCGCAGAATATATCACAAAGCGATCGGCATCACATAAAATAAATCCCCTACAGCGCATCCACTAGAGAGAGAATAAAAAGACGACGAAAATAATAATAACGCAAAAATGTAGGTCACAAGAAAGACCCATGTTGAACGACGAAAGCGGTAACCCTGAAAACTTGTCTGTGGTGGAGATGAACGCAGCCTCACTTATCTCCGTCCGTCCAACACTCGCTTTGTTGGATGCTGCTCTTCCCTGACCCTTCTGTCTCCTCGAGAACCTTTTGCCCTACCTCTCACTTCTGGTCGGGAAGGGGGGGGGGGGCGCTTAGACATTCTTATTTTCTAAATTATTTTCGTCACGTGGGGCTGTTTCTTTTCTGTATTTTTTTTACTCTTTTAGTTTGTCACTTTCTGATTATCTTTCTTTCAGTCTGCCTGACCGTTTGTCTTCCTAATCTCTCTCTCTCTCTCTCTCTCTCTCTCTCTCTCTCTCTCTCTCTCTCTCTCTCTCTCTCTCTCTCTCTCTCTCTCTCTCTCTCTCTCTCTCTCCCTCTCTCTCTCTCTCTCTCTCTCTCTCTCTCTCTCCCTCTCTCTCTCTCTCTCTCTCTCTCTTTCTCTTTCCCAATTCTTACTTTGTCTGTATATATTTCTGTTTTTTTTCCCTCTCCTCACCCCTCTCTCTCCCTTACTATCACCCTCCCTCCCTTCCTCTCACTCTCTCTCTCATTCTCTTTCCCTCTCTGCACCGGACGAGTCTGACCTACAAGATTAAGAATTCTCCCGCAGAAGGATTTTCTGGTGTATGTACCTTAACAACACCGCAAGCTCTGCGTTCATTATTCATGGTGGGAACGGCGCTCTGAAGGGCCGCCTGAAACATAGCGTAGGTGGTCTGGTCCTCTTCCGACAAGCGCGTGTATGTGGGCGTCTGTGTGTGTGTGTGTGCATATGTAAGTGTGTGTGTGTGTGTGTGTGTGTGTGTGTGTGTGTGTGTGTGTGTGTGTGTGTGTGTGTGTGTGTGTGTGTGTGTGTGTGTGTATGTGTGTGTGTGTGTGTGTGTTTTGTTTGTGCGCGTGCGTCTGTGTTGGAGTATGCGTGCGCCCCATGGTCGCCCTAACCTACATTGCCCCATCCCGGGCCACCCAAGCCCGGCCGGGTCGTCCTGTGTGGCCCGCTAATTACGGACTACGCAAAGAGGGCCTGCTCAATACGGCTATGAAAGTTGTAGCATGTTGCGGTAGCCAGAGATGGATGGCTGGCGGCGGGGGCTTCGCGGGAGGTAGGTATGTCGGTGCATAACACTAACAAAATACAAAGACACGTGTAGATCTATCCAAGCGCGTGCGCACATACAAACACACACTGAAACACACACAGACACACACGCACAATCATGCACACACACACACACACACACACACACATACACACACACACACACACACACACACACACACACACACACGTGCCGGCATAAACACACCAGACACAAGCTAACCTCTGCAACACCATGTTTAAAACAGCCTAGAAAAGGCGAGGAAATTATGTGCGCTGCTGTAGTAACTGGCAGCTTCATTCTCCAGAACAGGTGTAAACAGCCAATAATCTCTGGCTTTGGCATGAAGCCACACCTCGGGCGTGGCGAGGTGTAACCAAAGGGTGTTTGCGGAAGGGGTGGAGAAGGAAGGGGGGAACAATGGGGGAAAGGTGGGAGGGTGAGAAGGAAGGAAGTAAGACACGCAAAGGGTAAGGGGGAGGTGGAGAAAGGACAACAAAGGGAGCAGAGGAGGAGAAGGGCAGGAGGGAGCTGTGGAGGAAGGGGAGGGGAAAAGGAAAAGGGTAGACGTTGGAGAAAAAAAGGGGGAGGGGGGGTGGGAGAACGAAAGGAAAAGGAACAGGAGGAACATGAAGAAGAAAGCAAAGCTGAGATGAAAGGGGTAAAGAAAAGAGGGAGAAGTAGAACGGGACACTGGAGATAAACAAGGGAGGGGAGGAGGAAGAAGAGGAGAGAAAGGAGGGAGAGAAAAAGGATAGGAAGAGGAAAGGGAACTTCCCCTTACACCAACAGCACGCACACAAAGCTTGTGATGAGATCAGACATCGGGAACAAGGCGACGCTGCACCCGAGTTCCTCCGTCACTGCTGATGTGTTACTCGACACGCCCATACCACCCTGATGGCGATGGGCGTGCACTGCGGCCTAGATGGTCTATGTGGGCGTGCGTGTGTCTACTGCGGAAAGGCAAAGGAGGGAGAAATGGAGAGTTGGATAGATAGATAGAGAGATAGATAGATAAATAGAAAGCGAGAGCAATGGGAAAGAGTCATGATACTAAATTTAGACTGGGTCGAGGTGATTGTGTAGGTGGAGCGAGCGAGCGAGCGCGCGCGCGAGAGAGAGAGAGAGAGAGAGAGAGAGAGAGAGAGAGAGAGAGAGAGAGAGAGAGAGAGAGAGAGAGAGAGAGAGAGAGAGAGAGAGAGACAGACAGAGAGACAGAGAGACAGAGAGACAGAGAGACAGAGAGAGAGAAAGAGAGAGAGAAGAGAAGAGAAGAGAAGAGAAGAGAGAGAGAGATGAGAAGAGAAGAGAAGAGAAGAGAGAGAGAGATATGCCGCTAGCGCGGCAAGAGGAGAACAAAATAAGAATATAATAGAAATAAATAAAAGTGGGAAATAAAAGTTTATAGAAACAATATAAAAGAAAAGAAAAAAGAGGGAAACAAGAGTGGGAGGAAGAAGGGGGTGAAAAAGGGTTGTATGTACGAGAAGGAAGATGAAACGTGAGCTGTACTAGAGCAAGGTTTATGGTGATAGAAAACGCTGGGATAATTTGAGATCGGAGGAAGGACAGAGAGTACCAGTATAAAAGGAGAGGCGAGAAAAGGGATGGAGAGAGAGAGAAAGGAAAAAGAGGGAGAGGAAGAGGGAGAAGAAGTGATGGGGAGGGGAGCGGAGGGGAGGGGAGAGGAGGGGAGAGGAAAGGAGAGGAGCGTAGAGAAGAAAAGAGAAGAAAAGAAAGAATTAAAATCCCAAAGGGCAAAAAATGGACAAAGAAAGAAGAAAACCCAAGGAAATCATATCACCAAATAAGCATTCCCGTATGCGCCGCAATAGGCAGACTAAGCCAGGAATTGGGTTACGGAAAGGAAACAGAGATAAGACCAGGAAGCGAAGGACCGTTTGGCAAATGGGATGCTTGTGTGAACGAGGGAGTGGAAAAGAAAGTGGGACATTCAGTACTACTCGCACGTGTTATTATTGATTGCGTCATCGCCTTCATTGACAATTCCGTTGCACGTATGTATATTTCGGTCGCATTGGTAGCTCTTGTTGCAGTGCAGCATCATATACATATACGTACCTGCTTCCATGAATACATAATGGAATACAAACATGCACTCACACAAACAAATAAACAAACAAACACGCACACACACACACACATACACTTACGCACGCACAATTTTCATATATAATTTAAATGGCTAAAATTTCGTTGTAACACGGATTTGTGTTTAATTCTTAATAACCACATACATATATCTTAATATAATGTTTTCTTGCTTTCTTTTTATCTCTTCTTGCCTACCAAAATATCTTCCTCCTATACTAACTTTGCTCTCTTCCCCCCCCCCCCCCCCTCTCTCTCTCTCTCTCTCTCTCTCTCCCTCTCTCTCTCTCTCTCTCTCTCTCTCTCTCTCTCTCTCTCTCTCTCTCTCTCTCTCTCTCTCTCTCTCTCTCTCTCTCTCTCTCTCTCTCTCCCTCTCTCTCTCTCTCTCTCTCTCTCTCTCTCTCTCTTTCTCTCTCTCTCTCTCTCTCTCTCTCTCTCTCTCTCTCTCTCTCTCTCCCTCTCTCTCTCTCTCTCTCTCTCTCTCTCTCTCTCTCTCTCTCTTTCTCTCTCTCTCTCTCTCTCTCACTTACTGCGCCTCATCAATCACAGCTGCTACCGGAAAATTATTTCGAGGTATTAGAGTAGAAGAATATAAATGATAATTGAACTAGAATCAAAACTTCAAATGGCGAACGAAGTTACGAAAGTAATCATCACCGGGAGAGTGTCTGAGCGAGGGAAAACAACCCCAAACCCCGAGTGCTGTAAGGTCTAATATGCTCTGGCAAAAAGCCCTTTTCCATAACGCCGCGACTAGCCGCATATTGCACAAAAGAGAATTAATTGCCTCGTATGAAAAAGTAAAAATTAATCCATGCGAACGGGATACGGAGGAGAGGAGGAGGAGGAGGAGGAGGAGGAGGAGGAGGAGGAGGAGGAGGAGGAGGAGGAGGAGGAGAAGAAGAAGAAGAAGAAGAAGAAGAAGAAGAAGAAGAAGAAGGAGGAGTAGGAATGAAGAGAGTATACGGAAGGGGAAAGGGAGAAAGCAAGATGGAATAAATGAAAAGAGAAAACAGGCGAAGAGTGAGGAACAATATCGCTTTAATTATGCACATCCTCTGCCGGAAGTACCTAGTAGTTTACAAGGCGGACCCGAAGACATGTGAAAAATATTTGTGCGAGTGTGAAATGCTGGCTTTAAACGAGGCTGATTATGAACACCGGAAATCTCGGAAATGAGAGAGAGAGAGAGAGAGAGAGAGAGAGAGAGAGAGAGAGAGAGAGAGAGAGAGAGAGAGAGAGAGAGAGAGAGAGAGAGAGAGAGAGAGAGAGAGAGAGAGAGAGAGAGAGAGAGAGAGAGAGAGAGAGAGAGAGAGAGAGAGAGAGAGAGAGAGAGAGAGAGAGAGAGAGAGAGAGAGAGAGAGAGAGAGAGAGAGAGAGAGAGAGAGAGCACAGGCAAAGAACATACTCCTGAGCAAGACAAACAGCAAACCATATCATAACATAATTCTTCCTTTCCCTGTACGCCCGTGTGTGTACGCCAGCGAAGGGCCGTGTGCGGGGTGCCCAATATTCGTGTATCCTTTGAAAGCCTAATCCAGTCTTACGTTCCGCTACAACAGCCGGCGCACAAAGGCATCCCGTCCCAGCCCTTGACACAGCTTACGTTCAGCCTTTGATGGTTATTAGCAGGTCGGCGTGATATACAGAAGTCTATTTTTTTAAAGGCGAAAGGTGGCGTTTGTTATGTGATGTAAAGTAATCACGGTATTTTGAATGGCAAAGTGAGGGCAAGAGAAAAATAAAGAAGGCATAAAGAAAGAGAAAACCTGAGAGAGAGAGAGAGAGAGAGAGAGAGAGAGAGAGAGAGAGAGAGAGAGAGAGAGAGAGAGAGAGAGAGAGAGAGAGAGAGAGAGAGAGAGAGAGAGAGAGGTGAGAGACAGAGGACAAGGAAAGTGTGAAGAAAAAATATATACACACTTTAAATAAAATAACACATTCATAAACGTACACAACCATACGAACAGCATCCGAAACATACATGCTTACATACTTACAAACCTCTCAGCCCATCACACCCAGCCACGGAGTACAAAGAAACAAAACCGGCGAGTGTGCATTTGCTTAATATGGCAGTGTAATAGAGAATTTAATCATAGCGGAGACATTATGGCGTGGGAGCCCCAGGCACATTTAGGGCGACAGTTCATGGCATAATTCTCCCTTGATATTCAATTACTAATCTGACTGGCGGACATATGTGGGAATAATTACTTTGTAAATTAAACTCCCGATAGCATGCTAGCAATCAAACATCAGGCCTTGAGATCTGAGCATACGCGGAATTGTAACAACCTTATTAACGCGGTGGAAGTGGGGAAACGAGAGAGGAAGAGAAGAAAGAGAGAGAGGGAGAATGAATGGGAAAGAGACAAGGATAAAGACAAGGAGGGAGGGAAAGAGAAAGGAGGAGAAAGACATAGAGACGAAGAAAAAAGAGAACGAGAGGAGCAAAAGAAATACCAAAGAAAAAGGGAAAGACAGCGAGAGAAACCGAGAGAGAGAGAACGACCGAGAGAGAGACAGAGAAACCCACCCCCTCGCTCCCTTTCCCCCTTGCTCCACCTCGCCCTCCCTCCGCCATCACATCTCCCACTTACTCAAACCCTCCTCACCCGTATGGAGGACATTCTGGACGGAATAATTAATCGTAAGCGTTCCGATGTGGAGGGAGAAGACCTCGTGACATCGGGAGACTCGCCCGGGGAATTCTCTCTCTCTCGCGGGGAAGTTTGATATCTCGGTCCCAAAATGGCTTTGAATTTACCAAACAGAAGCGCAGCGCATGCTTATATAAACATGCACACAGTTAAACAGGTACAGACGATAACACACACACATACACACACACACACACACACACACACACACACACACACACACACACACACACACACACACACACACTCTGAACAAATTCCTAAAAATTCCCCACTTATCTAAATTCACCAATCCCTCCCTCCATATAAATAATTTCCCCACAAACATTCCCTAAGCGACCTCGGCCATGTTTAATAACAAAAAAATATAGTTCATCGTATCATTATCTCGATGACTTAATGAACAGAACCGCATAATCGCCCAACCACGTACCCCCTCGAAACGGATCAGTCTGACCATTTTCACCGTCCATTTTTCATTCTCCGTTGTGTGGAATTAATCATAATCATTGCTAATTGCTAGCATCTGTGGCGTCCACTTTGGAAAGAAAAGAAAGAAAAAATAGTAATAAGTGACGAAAAATAAATAGGCCCACTGGTTAAATAAACAGCCAAAATAATAATAATAATCTCTATATACCAACATTAACATAAACAAAGCATACAATAAAACTACGCACAAAAACATAAAACCAGAAATAAAAGTACTCCACCCACAAAACACATCTATCTAATTTGAAAAGATTTCCCCCTAAAACAAAGAGAAGCAACGTAGTTTCAAAACATAGAATTCCCAATAACAAAAGAGCATCGCATCCGCCAAGTCAGCCCACGTAGATAAAGTACCCCATAAGTACCACACCAACAAAGGGACGCTTGAATGCCATAGAAGAGAGGCCGAGGCACGATTTCGCCCCCGTAATATAAGGACGAAAATCTCCATATCCCAGAGGCGGGATGGAGGTGGATCCCACTTGTTTCCTCTTTTATTTATTCATCTATTTTTTCTGGCTTCGTTTGAAGCTACATGCCGTGTCAACTGGGTTAAAAACTTAAATGAAGGAGGATTATATAGGAATTACGGATAATATATGATGCTAACTTCATCCCGTCAAATGGATATATATACAACATATCTCTTGCTCCTTGTACTGTTAAAGGGCCACAAATGCAGCGTATCTGTTCCTCCTTTTACATACATCTCTCCGGGAAAGAAGTGACTAAAGGCATTCTCTCTGAACCGGCCGCTGAAATCAATCCGACAGCACTCCACACTCTCTCCCGCCGTCCGCAAACAGGCCATTCCGATTCCGTACATGAGAATACACCTCTCAAAACCTCCAAGTTCGGACGCATCTGTACAAAATCTTGCCGTCGAGTCCATGCATACACGGTTGAGGTGATGACGCGGCCGGGCGTGACACGAGAATTCTTCCCCGGGCTGATGCTGACGAGGATAAGCGAAAGATCCAAATGCATGCACTGACCGCTCAGCATCGCTCAGCATCGCTCAGCATCGCTCAGCATCGCTCAGCATTGTGCAGCAATTTATATGTTAAGCGAGGAGGGGGGAGGGTAAGGGAAGGGGGAGGAGGGAGAAGGTGAAAGGAATGGAGGGGGACTGCTTAGTGTTTTGACCTCCCAATCGCCAAGTTACTGAGATAGTTTTTTTATGATTTTTGCTTCCAATCTTATGATTGCACGGATACACGTACGCAAACAAAAAGAAAGAAAAAATCGCGCACATCCCCTCCCCCCACACGACGCACACCTGACACAAACAGATGACACAGCAGATCAAGGGCAGCTGGGCATTACCATCGGCGAGTGTTGTTGTGCGCTGCTAATGAATTCAACATAATGCATAATTACAAGCTTATGTAGAGTGACCGAGTCTGTCCTGCCACACAACCAGAGGCTCTGAAATCAAACATGGCCGCCGCCGTCGCCTTCCTGCTCCCCTTCTCTCTCTCTTCTCTCTCTCTCTCTCTCTCTCTCTCTCTCTCTCTCTCTCTCTCTCTCTCTCTCTCTCTCTCTCTCTCTCTCTCTCTCTCTCTCTCTCTCTCTCTCTCTCTATGATGATGCTAATGATGAGTGAAAATAAAGTCTAAACTCTGTCACCTGATTTGGTTCAAGTTCATCCAAACCCGAGGTTTATGGGACACAAATGGTAGGATAGATAGACAGAAGGAGAGACAGAAATGGTAGATGGTTGCTTTCCAAGTAGGCTGGATCATTACCACTGAAAGTGTCAGAGGAAGATGTACAAGTTCCTATAACAGAAGAAATTCCCTTTTTTCAGTATAAAAAGTTCAGCTCTTTCACATATAAATATAGAGAAGAAAAAGATAAAAATCCTTTAGCACAACTATAAAGCTGCCACCACCAGACCGAAATCGAATTTTCGATGTCATTTTTCTCGGAATCTGGAAAATCGGTGTCATGAGGCTGGACAAATAGTTTTATGTCGGTCCAAAATTGAGATCATTCTAGAAGCGATGGTTTGGTGCCAAAATCACCGCTTTGACAGAGACTGATGCTGTAAGTCATAATGGAAGTTCGGAAGCTTTGTGATTTGTAAACAATATTTCAACTAAAAGAATTTCGATTACGCACAGAACATTGCAAGTCAATTTTAAACACATCATCGCCATCTCATTACTCATGACAGGGCAATCAGAGAGAGAGAGAGAGAGAGAGAGAGAGAGAGAGAGAGAGAGAGAGAGAGAGAGAGAGAGAGAGAGAGAGAGAGAGAGAGAGAGAGAGAGAGAGAGAGAGATAACAGGACCTACATGTAATAACACCTGTCGTAAGTTCATAAAGGTCACCACTTAAAACACTTATCTTTTATCATGTTGCAAAGGGTTCGGTAAAAGATAACTGTAGTAAGAAGAATGCGAAAAATGAAAAGGAAGACGAAGAAGAAAGAAAATAAAGAAAAACGAAACAATGGTAGGGACATCACAGCCCTTTACAGAACCACTTTTTTAAAACGTCGTTTATTACTCTCTATTCTATGCACCGTTTTTATCTCCTCATCTCTTTCGCCGTTTTACACCTGCAATTAAACTTCTCGACGAAGAAGAAGCTAGAGAGAAAAAAACAACAACTAAGGTCGACAGGGAGAAGTAACAGCCTCCACGAGCGATCCCTTCCTATGGACATCATCAAAACCTGCTCTATAATTCTCCATACAATTGTTTCCGTAGCGCGCCAGAAGGAAAAGCCCCTTTATTCACGATGCTATTTTGTTGTTATTTTCCTTTTTCATACGCCATTTCTCTTTCTCATAAACACGCGGAAATGCCGTTCTCTCTCTCTCTCTCACACACACACCATCGCTCTTTCTGTTGGTTTGTCTTTGTGGCTCTGACTCTCTCTCTCTCTCTCTCTCTCTCTCTCTCTCTCTCTCTCTCTCTCTCTCTCTCTCTCTCTCTCTCTCTCTCTCTCTCTCTCTCTCTCTCTCTCTCTCTGTGTGTGTGTGTGTGTGTGTGTGTGTGTGTATGTGTGTGTCTCCCTCTGTGTCTCTCTGTCTCTGTCGCTGTCTGTCTGTTTGCCAGCTTCTCTGTCCCTTTCCCTTCATTTACCTTCGGGTAATCTACTCCGTCTCCTCACACCTACTGCCAATTTAATCGTTCATAACATATCCCTGCCAACCTCGCCCACTCCCAGTTCTTCCTCTCCTCTATCTCTTTCTCGCTCATTATCCCATTTTTATCTCCCGAATTTTATTGTTTTTTATATCTTCTCTCTCTTCCCATTCCCAGACTTTCATATTTTTTCTCTATTCCCTTCTTGTATTTTCCCCATTTCCTCACATCACTCGACCTATTTACATGCTCCGAAGACATCTTTTTTGCTCTCTCCCTCCTCTTGTTCCTTCTTTATTCTCACTTTTAGATTTTCTCATTTTCTGTGGATGTCTCTTCTTATCTCGCCCCGCTCTTTCTCTTATCTCACTTCCTGTATGTTTCAGCCTTTCGCTTCCTTTAGCCGCCACCTTCAACTGACCTCCCCCTCCCCCCTCCCCCTCCCTCTCCTTCTCCCCTTCTCTCTCCTTCCCCTTCTCTTTCCCTCTCCCTCCCCCTTATCCTTCTGACTGCCAAGAACGCCAATAAAGTCTGCCAGGTCGTGAGTTTCATCTTCAAATAAAGATTAAAAAGTCCCTAATTTTCTGTGTCCTCTGTCCTCATTTTCGGCCGTTCTCCATGACAAGTTCCTCCTCTCACTTGGATCAGTTCTTGTCTCTTGTCTTACTCTCTTCCATTTTTTCCGCTCTCTGTGACTGATGTGCTCTTTTTACTTTTCTTTTCTTTCCCTTTCCTTTCGCTCGACATCTTCCCTTTGTCTGTTTTTTTTTCTATTTTTTTTGTTCATTTTTTAAAAAAACTGTTTCTCTCTATCCCTTCCCCCATCACTACCTCTTTCCTTCCTTTTTCCTTGCCATTCCTCTCCCCATCTCTATTTCTTGTTCATCCTTACCATTCTCCTCTTCCTTCTCGCATCTCCTCCCTCTCCATCTTACCACCTTCTCTTTCTCTTTCCTTTCTTCCACCCTTTTCCTTCCTCCTCTCCTCTCGACCCATTCCTCCTTTCCTCTCCCGCTCCTCCTCCTACCTCCTTTCCTCTCCACCTCTTTCCCTCTTACCCCTACCGTTCTTCCTCCTCACGTGCTTCTCCCTCCCTTGCCTCCCTCATTCACAGGTCTGCAGGAGACACAGCGCGGCGTGAGACAGGTCTGGATCATCTCGGGCTTCCTGCTCAAGCCGCCCTACATAACACGAGGCACGCGGGTCTGGAGGAGCTTCGGAAAGGCTTTCTTTATTCGATAGCGTGAATAACTTTTTTTTTCTTAGTTATTTATCGCTCTGTCTATTTATCTGTTCTGTCTGTCTGTTCTATGTGTCCATCTGTGTGTATGTGTGTGTATGTATGTGTGTGTGTGTGTATGTGTATGTGTATGTGTATGTGTATGTGTGTGTGTGTGTGTGTGTGTGTGTGTGTGTGTGTGTGTGTGTGTGTGTGTGTGTGTGTGTGTGTGTGTGTGTGTGTGTGTGTGTGTGTGTGTGTGTGTGTGTGTGTGTGTGTGTTTGTGTGTCTTTTTTCTCTCAATCTACTATCAGTCAATCATTCTATCCATCTTTTCCAGCTACCTATCGACCAATCTCATTATCTATGTTTCTTTTTGGTTAGCTCTTCCCTGATTCCCTTTCTTCCTTTCCTTCATCCTGTGGAAAAGGCGCCACCGTTCTAAATAATTGAATTACAACATAGTTTGTGTCGATTAGGCGGACGATAATGGTGATGTCGACGATAGACGGAATCAAGAGTCATTACCAAAATTAACGTGTTTATTACACACGCTGACATTACAAAATCCTTCCTTCCCTTTTCCCCTCCCCCATCTCCTTCCCTCCAGTCCGCCAATCCTAAGCATCCTTTTCCCTGTTCGTTCCACGCGCTGACATTACAAAATCCCTTCCTCCCTCCCTACGAATCCTCCTCCCCCTTCTGCCACCCTTACACCCCCACAATTTCCGCACGCAAATAGCGATCAGTGGGACCCTCT
>NC_061836.1:9796875-9804375 GCF_019202785.1 Penaeus chinensis
GAAGCCTTCAACTCATGGTCCAATATTTACCAAGTGCTTAGTGAGAGTAAAAGCTTGATTAAACTTTCACTGAGGTACTTCAATGCGGGATGAATTATATATTTATTAACCAATAAGGACGTGAGTCAATATTTATGAATAAACAAGTAAGAAAAAAAAAAAACGGAATTCATGGAAACTAACGGTCTGTCTCTCTCTCTCTCTCTCTCTCTCTCTCTCTCTCTCTCTCTCTCTCTCTCTCTCTCTCTCTCGCTCTCTCTCTCTCTCTCTCCCTAAGATATAAAGAAGTAATGTGTGCACGAGAGCGTTCTTTATGTGCGTCTCTTGTACGTGTCTGCCTCACGCTTTGCCTTTTTTTTATTGTATTTAATTTTCTATCTTTTATTTCTCGTCTTCTTATGTTCTCTTTTGCGGTTTTCTACTTTCATTATCTCCATTTCTCTACGTTTCTAATCCAACCATTGTTTTCTTCCTTCTCTTCCCTCTCCCTTCGCTTCCACCAATTAGTCTTATCTATAACAAATATTCTCCAATCATCCTTTCTTTCCCATCTCCTTTTATCCAAGATTCCACTTCCCCCTTTCATCCCTCCCTCTCTTTCAAGTAGCTAAAATGTATTCAAAGACACTTGACTAAACTCATGCAATTTCGGGTAAACGACCTAAGGAGGTTAATGGCTTATGACACCCTAATGGCATGCACTTGTTTTTTTTCCTTCTTACGTGTCACTAAAGTATCGAATGGCGAGAAAACCTTGATCACATTGGTGGTAAATATAATGGTTATATTACACATTAGCTGATATGACTGTCAAAGCGTTATGAGATGGATTAATAATGATTTTAGTATGAGTATTTGTAGAGGAAGTAGTAGCAGTAGAAACAGCAGCAACCGCAGTAGTAGTAATAGTAGTAGAAGTAGTAGTAGTTGTAGTAGAAGCAGAAGTAGACGTAGTAGTAATTCTTGCTGTAAAAATACAACAGAAAGAAAAGGATGAAGTGGAAGACGCCTAAGCACATCTAACCAATAATAACACCACATATATATATATATATATATATATATATATATATATACATATATATACATATATATATATATATACATATATATACATATATATATATATATATATATATATATATATATATATATATATATAAAGTAGAGAGAAGAGGGTCAGAAGAATCACTTACAGTAGCTTAAGGGTCGGAAAGTTTTGAAACCCCTCTCACCCCTACCCGAAAAGGAAAAAAAGAGAAAAGGAGACTACCTCCCCCCTCCCCCCGCTTCCCCTCTCCCAACTTGAAGGCAAAGGGCGATAACGACCAAGGTGTCTCCCACCGAAGGAAGACAAAGTTAGTTGAGACATTCCCCTGGGGCGGCACGATGACGGAGTGAGGAGATAGTGGGCTGGGGAGGAGGCAGGAAGGGGGGAGGGCTAGGGAAGGGAAAGTGGGTGTGGGAAGGTATAGGGGTGAGGGGAGGAAAAGGTGTAGAGCGATAGGGAAGGGGGAGACGATGGAGACAAGTGGACGGAGGTAGGGGAAGGGGAGGAGGTGTAGGTAGATAGAGGGAGGTGTGAGAGAGATGAAGGAGGTGTAGGGAGGCAAGGAGGAGTAGGGAAGAGAGAAAGAGTTGTAGGGAAGTAGGAGGGGGGTCGAGAGGCAGATCCATTGGAAAGTAGATTGGGGTAGGGAAGAGGAGAGAGAGGGAAGAGGTATAATGAGGTAGGGGTGTCAAAAAGGGATGAGAGGTACAGAGCAAGGGAAGAGGAGGAGAGAGGTTAGGGAAGAGTGGAGAAAAGAGAAGTGACGGGCAAGGGAGAAGCAATAGGGAAGGAGGAAGAATGGTAGGTTGAGTTGAGGCCTCAGGCTAAGGGATAATGGGAAGTGAGTTATGAAGTGGGGAAACTATTATTTGGTCACTTTATTCCGTAAACACAAACATCGGTCATCTATACCCAGTTACCCTTGAACTATATATAAATATATATATATATACATATATATAGATAGATAGATATAAAGAATGAAAACTAAATGAGAGTAATACAGAAACACGAAACGAAAAAATCCGAGCAAAAAACATGTGAGAGATGAAGACATAAAAAGAGCGAGAGCAGCATAGAAGCGGAGAGAGAAAGAGACGAAGACAGAGGAGACAGGTTACAACAATATGGAAGAGAGAAAATCGCCTCCTCCCACGATGACAAGCAGCGGACTGTAGCAACGAGCGAGTGGGATAATAGGGTCACCTCGAGATGATGTATGTCGGCCTCGGTAGCACGGCAAACATCTCACAAATGTTCCCCTTTTATATCTGACATTTCTCTCCTGGCTATTTCTCCATCACCTTTAAAAACAAACATGTTTATGAACAAACAGACCAAGCAAATATGGAGAGAAACTAATTCACGAATCTAAAGAAAATGATAACATCGGATGAACAAATATCGTTTTCACTGAAATTCCAAATAATATGATATTTCACTTCATCTGTCCCTCGTACACAAGTGGAAAGTGATTAATCTACCATGTCCAAATCCTGATCAATACATATTACACACGCACAGCTTGGTCGTTCAAAGTTTATTGCTCGGGTGTGTAAATACTTCCAATTTTTTTTACCAATTTATAATGCATATTCACGAAATTTCGATGATAAAACAAAGATTGTATGTGCGTTGTAAATCCGTATTGGCTTTCAGGTTGGAAAGGAAAGAAGAAGAATCAGAGAATGAAAGAAGGGGAGTGAGAGAAAGACAGAAAGACTGATATGTAGACACAGATAAACACACACGTATATCTATTCATTTATCTATCTGCCTATCTATCTTTTCATTTATACACACATACATATATACATATATGTATATATAAATGTAATACAGAGAGAGAGAGAGAGAGAGAGAGAGAGAGAGAGAGAGAGAGAGAGAGAGAGAGAGAGAGAGAGAGAGAGAGAGAGAGAGAGAGAGAGAGAGAGGGTAGGTAAAAAAGGAAAAACATAAACATAAACAAGATACTCAAGGAAAGAAAAAGATAAACAACTAACGGAAAATCGAAAAAAAAAAACACACCAGTAAACTGCCTCTCAGTCGAAATGCACGACGCAAAGGAGACCGAGATTGCAAGGGTACGCTAGATACTTAAAATTCCTCGCCTGTTTAGCGCTCCGAAGGCAACATTAGCACTACTTAAATAATGGAAGCTTCGATTAACCAAGTATTCGACCCCAACGATTTCCTTAGAGTGGCAAACAATTTCAGGCAAACAAACACACAACACTGCATTTTGAAATTAGAACAGCAACCAAAGAAACAAGAATTAATGATTCAAAATTTTAGATTAACCAAAAAAAAAATAAAAAATAAAAAGAAAAACAATTATCCTCCTGCAGCAACTCGGATAATTAATCCAGAAAAAACAAACAAACAAACAAAAGATACACTGGCATCAACACGTGGCATTTTTCATTCTTCACCAAAATAAAAACATTCCTTTTGTGCGGGTTAGGCCGACCGTGACCCCGTCTATCGACTCCATACCACTAAACCTGCTGTTTCCTCCCGTAAAGAAATAAGGAAACAGAGAAATAAATTAAAACAAATGCCTGTCACGTAGGTATGTTAAGCGTATATTTTGCGACAGAAGAGCATGAAAAAATTGCCACGTATAATATTTAAAAATATTATAACGCATGTCGTTTAATTATTCAGCAGATGCCAGGTATGATATTTTAAAATGATATAAAAACGAATGGCGTTTAATTATTCAATGGTTATAAAGAACATTTTTGCGTCAATGATTTTATAATGATGATAATAGTAGTAATCATTATAATGATAAGGTAATAATAATTATAATGATAACAATAATGATAATAATGATAATAATAATAATGACGATGATAACAATGATAATAACACTAATAATAACAGTAATGAAAAAACCAATGATTAAATTAATAATGATGATAATGATAATGATAATGGTGGTGATGATGATTACGATGATGATGATGATGATAAGGATGATGATGATGATGATGATGATAATAATTATAATGATAATAATAATAATAATAATAATAATAATAATAATAATAATAATAATAATAATAATAACAATTATAATAATAGCAACAACAATAATACAAATGATAATATTACTACTACTTCTATTACTACTAAAATTATAATAATAATAATAACAAGAATATTAATATTAATAGTAGTAGTAAATAAATAAATTAAACTGATGATGAATATAATGATGACAGTGAAACAAAAGAAGATGAAGGCATCGTCAAAAAAAAAAAAAAAAAAAAAAAAAAAAATAACGCACATATTTCAAATACCTCCCCCCCCCCACACACACACACACACGCCCCGCAAACCTACTCTACAGACCGAAGAGACATAAACGCACTCGAGGGGAATACTAACAATGAGCAACGCAATGAACCGTTTAAGACAATGTTGTGGCTTTCCTGGTGCTCTCTCTCCCCTCCTTTCCCCTCTAATTCCTCCCACCGTCCCTTTCACCCCCCCCCCCCCTCGCCTCTTCCCTCATTCTGAATGTTCTAGTTCTGGTTATTCCCAATCTTCGCCCAATCCATTCTTCTCTCCTTCCTTTCTTTCATTTTGAGCACACAATCCCACTCACTCCTGCTTCTCATCTCCCCTTCCTCTCCCTTCCCTCCCGCCGCCTCATACACACATTCACCCCCTCCCTTTCCCCCCCCTCCTGCGATCTAGGGGACGAAGAGGACTCCCCTACTTTTCATCTTGGGATTCGAGATCAAAACCTATAACTTGGGCAAAATGGATTCTCACTTTTTTCAGTGAAAACGAGAATTGTCTCTGATGTTGTTTCGGAATACTTCTCGTTCTTTTTGGTGAAATCCATATCATAAGTCATGTGAGTCAAGAAGAAGAAGAAGAAGAGGAGAAAGAAGACGAAGAAGAAGAAGAAAAGGAAGAAGAAAGAAGACGAAAAAAGAAGGAAGAGAAGAGAAGAAAAGTCATCACAGTAACACCAAATTCATCCAATATCTCTTTCCCTCCTCTCCCTCCCTCCGTCCCTCCTTCCCTCCTTCATTCCCTTTTATCGCGTCTCACCACTCATACCTACTTCACGTCTCTAGGATACAGCTGCCATCCTTAAGGCGTCAACCTACACAAGCCTTTCACGATCCCCATACTGCCCCTGTCTGTCTATGTCTCTCTATGTCAGTGTCAGGTAGCGTGGCCCGACGTCGCTGTTATTTCGGCTGATGCGTCGCTGTCATTATTTATTCCATCAATGGGGTTTGTTTGTTTGTTTGTCTGAGCTGTCTCTCGCCTTCTCGTGCTTTTCTTTTTCATTTTGCGATGTTTTTTGTTGTTTTTTTTATGTCTAAAATGTTTGTTTAACGTTTCCTTCGTCTGTCTAGCTACTCTGTCTCTGTCTGTCTGTCTCTGTCTCTGTCTCTGTCTCTCGCTCGCTCGTTCGCTCATTAAATTGCCACATCTCAACCCTTTTTTATTTTCTCCCTCTCCATAAGACTTCCCTATTCATCTCTCCTATACTTCCCCCGCATCTCTTCCTTTCTCGCTCGCTCGCGTCGTTCGCCCGAGAGCGGCTTTATCTATCTTCCTTTTACTATTATTATTATTATTATTATATCACGTCTCATTCGCTCTTCTCTCTCTAGAGCCTCAAATGTCCTACAATTCAGCCGTAATTCTTTCGCTCGTGCCATATCTGCGTACCCTTCTTTCGCTCCGGAAACTACGCTATTCTTCTTTCTTTTCTTCTGCTCTCCTCCTCCTCCTCCTTCCTTGCCCCCTCTCCCCCTTCCTCTCTTACTCATCGCCGTTGGCCGTTGTCCCTTCTTTCATCCCCTCTCCTCTTTTACTTCCCCAGCTCCTGTTCTTTCTAATCCTCTACCTCCTCTTCCTCCATCTCCTCGCCCATTTCCCCTTCTTCCTAATCCTCCCTCTTCCTCCTCCTCATCTATCTCTACATCCTTTTCCTATTTTTCTTATCTGCTTCTTTTCTTCCTCACCTTGGTCCATATCCCCCCCATTCTACCCTTTTCCACCTCTTCCTCATATCAGCCCATCTCCTCCTCCTCCCCCTCCTCTTCTTCCTCTTCCTCCTTCTTCTTCTCTTGGCCCATCTCCCGCCCGTCGATCCATCCTAAACCCTATTTTTCAAATGTCTACGATTACCAACCTCATCTCCTGAGCATCCTAATCTCGAATATATATCTCTCTCCGTCGCTCCCACCTGTCTGCGACACATCCTTCCGCGAGCAGTTATACTCATAAACACACACACACACACACACACACACACACACACACACACACACACACACACACACACACACACACACACACACACACACTCACACAAACACACTCACACAGTCACACGCATCTCCGAGATTTCGGCGAAATATTATGGCCTCGGGAGAACCCAGCATAAGAATGTCCTGAAAAATGTATGCCACGCGACATCTGGTTTCAAATTCCATGTTTCGAGGCTGATGTGCGGGACAGATGCGCTGTTGGAATGCCACGTCCGGGCTGCTTGTGTGTGTGAGAGACGGATGCTGCACCTGAATGATGCACTCAGTCATCCCCCGGGAATGCCGGTTTTGTGCAGCATCAAGCGCGGCGACTGATATGACTCTGATGATCTCGGCCGCGAGAGCAGCCATTACGCGAGATGGAATATGTTATAGACATTTTCCGAACAACGGCGCTAGTCTCGGCGGCGTTATCGAATCGGGCGGCGGTGCTAGAACGCGCGCCTATGCGAGAACAAATTAATAAATTTAGTTTATCTATCTATCTATCGTCCTTATCTATACATATATCCATCTTACACACGCAGATGTATACATACATGCAAACACACACATACTCTCTCTCTCTCTCTCTCAAGCACACACACACACACACAACTACACTCACACACGCATGCACAAACACGTCCCGTACCGTAGTGAAACTACTTAAGCATCACACTAAAAAGGAAAACCATTATCCCTCTTAGCCCAAGGCAGGATACATAAAGCAACACAATTACGTCGGGGTCCTACTCTCCCCTCTCCCCTTCTCTCTCCGTCTTTCTGTATCCCTCCCTTCCTCCCTCTCCTCGCTCCTACTCCTCTCTCCTTCCTTCCTGCCCCCATCTCCTCTTCTTGCTCCCTCCTCTACCTTTCCCCGCTATTCCCTTCTCCCTTCCCCTCTCCTTGTCTTTTTCTTCTCCCTTTCCTCTTTCCGTCCAGCTTCCCCTCTTTTCGTCCCTTTTCCTTTCCCCAGTTGATTTTTTCTTCCTCTCTCACCTCTCTCTTCTTATTCTTTCCTTTCCCACTCCCACTCTCTCCTCTCCATTTTTCCCCTCCCCCTCTTTTTTCTTTCCTTCCCCTCGCCCCTCCCCTTCCTCTCCCCCCCCCCTCTTTCCTCCGGCTGCCAGGGCGAGACGTGGCAGGGGGAGCGAGCCC
>NC_061836.1:9811875-9814375 GCF_019202785.1 Penaeus chinensis
AAAACGTTATATAAGACAGAAAACTATAAAACGCCCAGTAGATAAAAGCTTACACTAATCATGACAATATTCCCCCAATATTGTGTGAAGATTTAAAACAAAACAGCCACTACAAAAATGACGTCATATTCAACACACAAAACGATCATTATGAGACTGCAATTAGCCATGAGTGTTGGTATATCCTTAAACTACCGAGCGAGCGATGCTGGGTGTATAACCAGACCTCATTTACTGGTTTTTATATGCAAATACAGAAATTATACCGAGATAATGCCGGCTGTTGATAAATGGACGTAGATTTTTCTTAATGTTTTCTTTCAGACACTGCCATTAGAGGAGACTCCTTAGGGATTTGGCTACCATTACTCGCTCGGCTTAAAAACAGATCTTAGAGTTGCTTCTGTCTTCATATCTGTCTTCTTGTCTCTGCTTTGTTTACATAAGGAAACACGTGTTAAAACGTAAAAGATATTTAGACTATATGTTATCTCTTGATGAAACATAAAGTAATAAGATAACTAATCGGTTTAGGATAGGTCGTGTAAAAAACAGGAAGAAATTGCTTGTCGTAATCGTATATGTTGTTCGATATAGGAACTGCTCATGTCAACTTCTTTACCTCACAATACACACATCTCACCATCACATAAGTTCAAAGGGGTGCAAGTTCAATCTCACTAAAATAAGTTCGCAGCACTACAGGGCTGTAAAATCTTTCCGATAGCACATCTTCATGGCGGGTGAATTGTTGGAAATCCGTTTCAATTGTCTTAGTAAACTTTAACATTTACTAAAGGGAAGTTCATAGCCTTCGCAATATCGACTTTATTCCAGCAATAAAATGCGAAAGAGTTAATGAACATTAAAATGCGAGGGTCTCTTATATCGAGATTTATAACACCCTCTTTTTGGGATTAAAACCAAACGCTGTACAAATTTATATACGTATATATATATATATATATTTATAAGTTTATACATAAATACATATACTTATATATGCACATACACAATATATACAAGCATATATATACCCATCTCGTGATATAATCTTTTAGGCGGACATACCATGTCAGTTGGTATTCAGAATCGTGTTTTTCCTCCTCACGCAAGTTGCAGCGGCTGAAGACTGCAAAATCATGCCGATAGCACAGCTTTATGGCGGATAGACTGTTGCAAATAACTTCCAATTCAATGAGTAAATCTTCCAATTTACCCAAGGAATGCTCAATCCCGTCATAAAATCAGCTCCGTCGTCTCGCTAGTTCTTTTTCTTTCGTCTTTTCTCTCTTGGTTTTTCTATCTCTGTCTGTTTTATATGTCTGTCAGTCTCTCTTTCCCTTCCATTTACTCTTAATCTGTCTCTCGTATCCTTTCTCCCTCTTTCCCTTACTCTTTATCTCTCTCTATCTCTCACCTTTACTCTCTCTCTCTCCTACTCTTTCTTTTTGTATCCAAATATCCAACATAAATATTAAACAGGAAACAGGAAAATAGGATGCATAAGGCAGAAGACTAGAGAGTTTGCAGATAAGCGACGTCAAGGGCAAGGAAAATTACCAAACATGAGATGAAAATCTAGTTACGTACCGAGCGTCGTCACACACACGGCCAGAAACCCCGTTCTACACGTGTGTGTAAGTGTAAGGGTGTAGTGTGTGTGTGTGTGTGTGTGTGTGTGTGTGTGTGTGTGTGTGTGTGTGTGTGTGTGTGTGTGTGTGTGTGTGTGTGTGTGTGTGTGTGTGTGTGTGTGTGTGCGTGTGTGTGTGTGCGCGCGCGTCTGTGTATTAGATTGCTAGGTGTGATTCACTGAGTGAGTGAATGCGTGTGTGTGTGCGAATCAACGAATATACGTTTACAAGTTTGCACTTGTATATAATAAAATCTAATCCCTAGCACAGCACTTGTCGAGGCGCGGCGCTGCAACTTAGAATGAGCGGATGTAACGGTTGACAAAACGAATTACAATCGACTATAATATGAGCGTACGCTGTATCCTGTTGCATCAGTGTAGCAACTGAGGCTGGTACGACACGATTAAATGCAGATATCAGGTCAGAGCAACACCGACATCTTGCCCGACAGAAGCAGTAAAATCGTCTGTTTTGCAGCGAATATGATTCCATGAAAATCAGATGATACTTGTGCACGACGTTCTTCTTACTACAGACCAACTTTCTGTTTCTCTCCCTTTGTCTCTATTGCTATCACACCTTTTTACAACACCAGCAAAGAAAGTGAGAAAGAAAAATAGGAGAGAAAAAGGGGGGGAAAAAGATACACGCGCAACATACATGAAAGATTACCTGCTCCCGGCACGTCAGAGGAAACGGCATAAGAAGTCGTAACAAGCAGTGAAAGCTCCCAAAAAGAAACGGTGTGATTCCATTAAGCTGCAGATGTTGGATCCTAAGTGGGTTTTTAGCGGTATTGGAAACCTTGTGGATCTCCGTCGCCCAGGGTGGAATCTGATGCTCACTTTTATTGAGTGTGAAGA
>NC_061836.1:9834375-9839375 GCF_019202785.1 Penaeus chinensis
TGTATTCTCCTCCGTCGCCGACTGGGAGAGTTTGTGACACTCCGTCCACTGATCTGGTTCTGATCAGGGAGTGCATGCAGATAGATAGATCGATCGATAGCCCGATAGACAGATGGAGATATAAATAGATAGAGAGATATATATAAATAGTGTAAGTGTAATGCGATTTGCAAAGGTGATACGAAAAAAAAACTATCTATTTCCTGGAGACCTAAAAAAAGGAAGGCAAATGATAGGCTTATAGGCTGATGATTGAACAGGTAACTAGAGCAATAGATGGCGTGAGTAACTTTTCTGTTTTCTTTGTCTATTAATCTTTTAGGTCCCTCTCTGAACAGTTCTCTATCATTCCCTTTTACTTTTTCTGCCTGTCTCTGTCTCTTTTCTCTCACACACACACACACACTCATACTTACGTTCTTATTCTCCCTACCTCTTTCTCTCCTGACTACACAAACAGACACACTCGCATATTATCCCCAGAACAGGACGTCTAGTTGATACGGCAGTGGCAGTTTGGCAAGATCCCCGTGACATGTGACAAAGCGAACTGTGAGATCGAGCGCATGAGAGAAGCATTGTCAGAAGGATCTATCAAAAACATTAAATATCTTCTTGAAAAGTATACAATGGCTAAAAAAGGGCCCACTAACGTGCATTTATACATACATACATGCATATATATATATATATATATATATATATATATATATATATGTAAATATATGTGTATATAAATACATGTAAGTACATATTTACACATATATGTATATCCATACATACATACATAAATATACATATATACATACACAAGCACATACACACACACACACACACACACACACACACACACACACACACACACATACACACACACACACACACACACACACACACATACACACACAAGGCGTACACATACACACGTATAAACATATACATATATGCATATACAGATTCAAAGAGACAGATACAGACAGATATATACTTCGATGACTGTCGTAAGTCACATAGGCGAATGTTAGTGTAATTTTACTTTCTGTTTAATTTTTTACCTCTCCCAGATCGCCTTCCTGTATTTCGTCCTGAGCACAGCCGCTAGCACTAACCAATTTATCAACCTGTGACATCACGGCAGGTGAGGCACCACGGTATGAAATGAGCTAGTGGTTGCGCTTGGGCCGTGGTAGTGTCGGCATAAGAGAAAACTTGTGCGTTGGGTACCCCCCTTAGGCCTTGCTCCTTATGTAGTATGAAATAGTATGTGTGTGTGTGTGTGTGTGTGTGTGTGTGTGTGTGTGTGTGTGTGTGTGTGTGTGTTATTTATACTATGCTTAATTATGCATATCTAAGTCCGGCAGAATGAAACTAAAAGTAGTGTAATGATATGAGTCCAACTTGAAGTAGTCTGCGAGCGAGCATTTAACACGTATGAAGAGCTTGAGAGTCTTGAGTAACGGTTCTACGAATCACAAGAGTGCGAGAGAGACTACGAATGAGTGTGAACATTGAAGGAGTGTGAGACAGCGTGAAGTTTGAGGTTGAGCAGAGAAAGGAGCGAGGCCTTAGTACGAAGGAATTTTAAAGTTGCGCATGAGAGCTGTCACCATGTGTCTGGGGAGGTGTTGGAAGATATGCCGAGCGGTGTACGGAAAGTGTAAAGTGATATGCAAAAGGTGGAACGGAAACGCAATCTATTTCCTGGAAACCAAAAAAACAAAGACAAAAAGTAAGGCTAGTGCAAGTGCGGGTTCGATCACGTCGAGTGTGAAGCAAGTGCGGGTTCAACCATACGAACGTCAAGTGCAAAGTGCTGGGTTAACTACACTTTCACTTTAACTATAGCTATATATCTAATGTGAAGTGCAGGTTTAAATCTACCTAAGTCAAATTCCCTTTGGCTTTAGCAATATGACAATTACGTAATATCATAAACGCAAAAGATAAACATCAAATGAACAAGGTAACATTTGCGACAACACTCAAATTCTGAGCTTCGTATAGAGGTAATTGTCAATCAAGAGTATGAATGTGTTTTGAGGATGAAGCAGATGAGTGTCAATTGTGTCTTTGTCTGTGATTTTACTTTTTATTGTGTAAGGAATCGGCTCCTTTAAAGGATTGGATTTTTTATGTATATATACATCAGAAAATAGAGGGGGTTTGGGGGAGTGACATTTTATCTTATAAATCCTAAATTACTTTATGTTTATATTCATAAGACAAAAATAACAGCTAATCATAATCATTAGAGATATATAAGCCTGATTTTAAGTGCAACTCATATGACCTTGATTATGAGAAGCGAGATATATGTAAAACTCAACCGCTTGATTGCGAGAGACAAGGATGAAAAAAGAAAATGCAAATAAAAAGTATTTGATCCTTTTTACATAGATTATTTCGCTTTACATACGGCCAATGAGGCACATATAAAATGTTAATGCATATTGCAAATGAAAACAGAATCACTTTGTTTTTCCATGCATACGTGATTAGTATGTACATCTGGTAATATAAATATGTGGATATTGCTTCATAAATACACTGGAAAAACATAGGATTCGCACATGTATGAAGATATACTATTAATTTTGTCTACACCGAAATCTATTTGATATGCGCTAAAAAAATAGTTTCATATATTCATGATCTAGAAAAGCATTGCCAACAAGGGGTAGGTTAAGCATCTTTATTCTTTAAGTTGATTCTAAGGAATAAGAAAATATGATGTAAAAGTAGCTCATCTGTCTAAAAAAATATGTTTAAATATGTTTAAAAGCCATTTTGAATGTGTTAAGAAATTCTATTCCATGTATGATTTCATTTTTTATCGTCTAATAAGTTTGCTTTTGTGGCAATCTGGTTTATATTGAGAAAAAAAAGCACAGCCCTTGGTCTGTTGGTTTGAAATACACCCAAGAAATCCATATTTACCCTTAGGATAATCCTGAAACGAAAATTCAACTTCTGTCACCTGGACCCTTGGGTCTCACTGTGTGTGTGAGCGGCTGGCACTGACCATAGACTGTTGGGCCTTCACGTATTACACACAGACACACACACAGACTTTAACACTTCTGTTTTTCTTTCTGAGCTTTGATGTCTGTGTGTGTGTTTATACGTGACGGAGAGCGCGATCGCCCCTAACGAACGATTAAAGCTCCAAGGCCTTGGTTTCAAGACAAGACTAAAAAGGGGATTTTTTCTAGGACCTGGCCACTTGGCGCCCCTTTTACTTTTATTCCTCTTTTCTTTTTAACCCTTACGACCTGGCAACAAGTTGTGTGCTGCGGTCGAGTGCTGGAGCTTTAATTGCAGATTCTTGGACAAAACTTGAGGAAGGCAGAGGCAGGCACGGGAATCGTAAGTCACGTCGGTCGAGGCTTGTGGTCGCGCACAACGCAAAGGTCACTGAAGGAAGATAACGGTGATTGGTCGAGTAACCTCTTCTTTCCCTTTCCCCTCTCGGTGGCAGTGGACACAACTCTATTTATTCTTTTTTCTAGACAAAACTTGGCATTGCTAACATCACTGTGAAAGAATGGGAGACTACTTTGCACTTGCACGATTCACAGGGGTAATATTCCTTTCTTCTGCGATGTAGTTTTGTGATGAATTACTTCGATTGACACATCGACAGCATCAGCAGCAGTTTCTCCGCCTTACACGTCACTCCGAACTGATAATCTTACACTTCTGGAGACATCAGGCGTCAATATGAATTAGGGAATAATTATCATTCCGCTGATGCGCTAACTCGCATCCGCTGGCAGTGAAGGGTTAATTGGATAATGCAGATGCGAATTTCAAGCAAAGACTCGCGAGGAGAGGCAGAAGCTTGTCTTAGGGGGTACGGCCGGCGCTGATCTCTGCTTGAGAAAAGTTCATCTCGTGCTTAATGACTTGTGCCTAGTGGAATCTCTCCTCATTATTGCTGGGAAGAGATATACTGAGGCTGGGTGTGGAGTTACACTGATTTATGATAGATAAATATATTACCTCTAGGGTTGATACTATATTATCGGCGGGCCTCTGGTTATGAAATCTATTTAAGCAGGTATAAAGCTAGAAATGTGTTCTTTGTGATATGATCTCTTATAGGATGATCTATCTGAAAAAGGCTCTTCTTGATTGTCTGTTCTACTGCTCGCCGCTCCTTTCCCTCAGGATAAAAAGGAGAGAAGCCGATGAATAAGAGAGAGACAGAAAAGGGGAAGACGCACGCAGCAGCTGGCGATCGGGATACAGATGATGATGATGCCTCCAGATCTTGATGTATGCACGTGTGTCTACCAGCAGACAGAGCGGTATCAAGTACGATCCCACTCCATGCGCTTCCGAAGTCGGGGGTTTTATCTTCTCTGTTTCGCAGGGAAGGTAAGTGGGGTTCGTTGGGGCTCAAGCAGACGAACCTCACAGGCTGTGCGAGAGAGAAAGAGTTTGACACTTGGTGCCACCCGTCGCTTCAGGCTGATGTGATCGTGCGCGGCTTTCAGTGGGTGAATTTTCATTGGTTTGTAAAAAAGAAGCTCATCGTAACCCTGAGAACGAGTGATTACTTCCACCTATTGTGTTAATATTTTTTGTTGGTGTATCACTATTTTTTGTTGTATCACAGTAGGATCACAGGTAAAGTCTACACGCTCTTTTGATCGCCGTTAAAGCATCCGTTTTGTTTGTTGTTATATTCCAACGTTTATTTTAGGGCACTATTCACAGGCACAGGTGTAAAAATCGACACAAAAGAAGGCAAATCCACTTCCTTGACAGAATTTATCTCTCTAAAAACAGTGGCAACACACGTCAGAAAATGATCCCTCCAAAAATATTTAGCTGTGCTGCTGCCTCCGCACTTGATTTATCTCTGCGATGATCGTACTGCAAACAACGGCCGAGTTTCTGTTTCTATATATAAATCGTAGCCTCAGGTTAATTCCTTTTTTGCCAAGAAATTAACGGATGGATGGTATGCAAATATCTGCGATTTCTAAGAGTTT
>NC_061836.1:9866875-9869375 GCF_019202785.1 Penaeus chinensis
TATATATATATATATATATACATATATATATATATATATATATATATATATATATAAACACACACACATATATATATATATATATATATATATATATATATATATATGTATATATATATGTATATATAATGTATGTACTATATAATATGTATTTGTATAATATATATATGTATAATATATATATATATATATATATATATATATATATATATATATTCATATATGTACAATATATTCATGTATATATATATATATATATATATATATATATATATATATATATATATATATTCATATATGTACAATATATTCATGTATATATATATATATATATATATATATATATATATATATATTCATATATGTACAATATATTCATGTATATATATATATATATATATATATATATATATATATATATATATATGCGCGTGTGTGTGTGTGTGTGTGTGTGTGTGTGTGTGTGTGTGTGTGTGTGTGTGTGTGTGTGTGTGTGTGTGTGTGTGTGTGTGTGTGTGTGTGTGTATACATATATATATATTATGTATATAAATGCATAATATATATATAAATATATAAATATATATATATTTATATATATATATATATATATATATACACACATACACACACACACACATGCATCTCTGTTGTTTGTTTGTTTGTTTTTTGTCTGTCTGTCTGTCTGTCTGTCTGTCTGTCTGTCTGTCTGTCTGTCTGTCTGTCTGTCTGTCTGTCTGTCTGTCTGTCTGTCTGTCTACCTGTCTGTCTATCTCCCTCCCTTCCTCCCTCCTTCTCTCCCTCCCTCCATCCCTCCCTTTCTCTTTCCACCCATCGATCACTCGTGTGTGTTTTCCCTTTCTGCGCAATCGACGGCTGTTATATATGACATTGTGGGTAATGGCATGATATTGGTTTCATATCATTTCGGGCTTCGTGGTCATTATTAGGTTTTTTATTTGTCTCTCGATTTATTGGCTGTGATCCCTGCACATGTGTAAACAGTCTTTCATCTCCGCTGTCATCTGGTCTTGATGGGTGATGGGAGAGTTCTCTGCGGGTGGGAGATTCACCTGCGGTCCGTTTGCTTGTCTATCTATTTATCTATCTATTTATCTATATAGCTATCTTGTTTGGTTAACTGAACACACACGTAGACACATAAATGCAGAATTATAAACAAGTGAATATTCAGCAACATTTAATTACATGACAAAGATGTCGGTAAGGATAAACAAAGTAATGCACGGTAACAAAAAGCAACAACGAAAATAAAACAAAGCTAGATAAATTAATACATAAAATATCAGCTTTAGGTTCCATTAAAAGCTCAGTTATTATTTGTTCTTCTTCAGCGTTTCATCTCTTTATTTCCATCCATTATACACAAATTTATTTTCTTCCTTCCTTCCCCTGTCCTGCACTCTGGCACTTCCTTTTCTGAATATTTGTTTCCCTCCCTCTTCCATCTCTCTTATCTATATATGTGTTTCTTTGTATTTTCTTTCTCTTCCACCTGAACTTATAATCATTTCCTTCGCTTAACATTATCTCCTCATCCTGCCCTATTATCTCATCCTGTTAATCCCACTCCTTTCCATTTCTCTTCTAACTTACCCTTTTCCTTCCCTCTCTCCCTCATTCTTTTTCCTTCACTCTTTCTCCTCCCTACCCCTCCCTACATCTCTCATTTCCCCTACCCCCCTCCTCCCTGTCCCTTCCTCCTTAACCCTCCCCGTCTTTCTCCATCTTATATCTATCTATCTACCCCAGCGCCTCCTTGGAGAGCCATAACTCCCGCTAATGACAGATCCCGGCTTGTCCGTCTCCCCTCACCCCTCCCCCATTCCGTCTCTCTCCTCTCTTCCCCCTCCCCCCACTCGACTATCATAATGGGCCGTGGACCGCATTATGTATCTCTTCCATCCCGTGTTAATACCAGTGTCCACGGGATCACGTGCTTGTAGCATCGGCTACGGGGGGTCAGGAAGGGGGTGGGTAGGGGTTAGGGGAGGATGGGATATAAGGGTTAGTGGCATACGGGGATAATGGGAGTGTAGATGGGACGTGGAGTGGGGATGAGAGGGACAGTGAGAGATGGGGGTGAAAAGAAGAATATGAGAACGGGGTGAGTGGGGACGTAGAAAGGACGTGAAGTGGGATGGGTGGGGGTTCGGCGCAGAGGGGAAGTGGGGAGTGATTTCGAAGGTGGGGTGGGGGGCGGGAGCACCACTAAAGGGAGAAAGAAGGAGGGGTAGGGTGGGGGTACCTATATTCAAGAGGGGGGTGGGGGGGACGTACCTTACCCCGGGGTGTATGTGATATGAAACTTTTTTACATGGTTGCGGGGGGGGGGGGGGGTATGTGCTTGCTTTGCTACAGCACACCGTAACATCCTGTGCTTCCCTTGTTATGGCCGTACCCTGTACATACTAGCTTCTTGCTATTGTTCCGCGGGCTATTCAGCTAGCATTTCTTGTGGTTCTGAGGGCGACGGCAG
>NC_061836.1:9879375-9884375 GCF_019202785.1 Penaeus chinensis
TATTATCCTTAGATGTGTGCATCTATGGCAAGCCTAGAGTAATATCCCCTCCCTTACAAAGCTGTTCTTCGGGGATAGGGATAAGGAGCGAGTGATCCTTTCAGAGCCCAGAGCAGAGGTCGGACCTAGGGAGTGATGGGTTGAGAGGAGGGGAGGGGAGCAGGGAGAGGGAAGGGGAGGGGGAGGAGAGAGAAAGAAAAGGAGGGGCAGCATGGGGAGAAAGAGAGGGTCAAGGTACATACATCGGTATCGTGTAACATGCTCCAGAGCCTAGAGATTAATTATCACCTTGTTCTTCTTGTTCTCAGGGGACCTTGCCATCAACTGCCCCTTTCCCCATCGCTCTTCCCACACGCCCCTAATCCCCTAAAGACTAACCCCGTCTCTGCTTTCACACTAAATCACGCTAAGACAACACACACGCCCCTAAACCCACTGCCTCTCACGCTATCACGCTACACACACAAGGCCATACCCAAGGGTCTCCATTACACAGCAGCCGCCAATCTATACTATATGCAGATGGGCGTCGGGGGCCAGCGAGGAGGATGCTGCCTGGCGGTGCACTCATTAAACACGGCCCATAACAGCTGCGAATGAACGTGACCGAAACCCGCATTGGGACCTCTGCAATGGGACGTCTCCGCATTTTCCCCGCGGGCGCCCGAGGGTCTGCCGGACGCCGATGATCTTTGCGCCGCGTGTCGCCCGAGGTAGACTTACGACGCCGATTTGTCTTCGGGAAGAGTTTGGGAAACGACTAAACTATTGAGATCGGGAGGCTAACATGTGATATTCATTCTCTCTATCTTTCTGTCTCTCTCTCTCCCATCTCCTCTCTGCAGGTTTAAACCAAAAGGAAAAAAAATGAGAGAGAAAGAGAGAGAGAGAGAGAGAGAGAGAGAGAGAGAGAGAGAGAGAGAGAGAGAGAGAGAGAGAGAGAGAGAGAGAGAGAGAGAGAGAGAGAGAGAGAGAGACCGAGAGAGAGAGAGAGAGAGAGAGAGAGAGAGAGAGAGAGAGAGAGAGAGAGAGAGAGAGAGAGAGAGAGAGAGAGAGAGAGAGGGAGAGAGAGGGAGAGAGAGAGAGAGAGAGAGAGAGAGAGAGAGAGAGAGAGAGAGAGAGAGAGAGAGAGAGAGAGAGAGAGAGAGAGAGAGAGAGAGAGAGAGAAGGAGAGACGTATACCCTTCCAAGCACACATACGCAACAGAAACATAAAATAAAAGCAAACCCAAAACAAACAAGAGGAAAGAGGCAAAGCAAAACAAAACAAAAACGGTAGGGCGTAGGAAGACATAGCGGGCGCCAATGTGGCCACATCAGCTGACCGCCATGCCAAGAGACGCCTGATTGTGTATAATGTACACCGATATCGGATCATCGTCCCAAATGAAGCCTGATTGGGGGCTATGTTGGATTTACATGCGGTCAATGTGAGGAAATAATGACAACATAATCAGCACCACCGACATGCCTTTCCCTTCGCTCCCCTCTCACCTCTCCTTCCCTCTTCCTTCACCGTCTCACGCTCTATCCCCCAATCTTCCCCTCTCCTCTATCCTCTCCCTTCTGCCAACTCTCCCTTCTCTCGTCTCCTTTCTCGCATCTACCCTCTCATCTCTCCTCTGTCTTCTCCCTTCTCCCCCTCAGATTCCTACCCTCTCTCATCCCTCTCTATCCTCTGCCCTCACCCCCCCCCCCTTCTTTTCCCTCCCCCTCTCGCCGAAACGCAAGTCTTACGAAGCATAATCCTAGTTGATCACTGGAATCCTGGTCTTCTTTCTCGATGATGCTTTGCAATCAGCTCTTGGATCGGGAAAACGAATGGGCATAAAAAGAGAAAATGTTATATAAAAAAATAAGCAAAGAAACAAGTCATCTGAAGAAAATTGATCTGCCTAAAAAAAAAAAAAAAAAACATATACAACAAAACATTTACTAACATATGTACTTACATGCATATATGCAAAAAAATAGATTGATAAACACTGAAGATTGACAGATCAAGAAACTGATACACAGACGGATTTATTAAGATCGTGAGCGTGAGGAAAAGGAACGCAATCGGCCTCTACACCTCAGCAACCGAACCCGCAAAAAAAGAAAATCGTACGCATCTATTGTCCTCTTCGAAAACGCCATATTGATTATTGACCAAAAATACTTGCGACAAGAGAGAGCGCCAGGATTTGGATGTCCCTCCGCGCTTATTATGTCGATGGGGGATGGGGAAGGGATGGGGAGGAGTTGGTGTAGGAGAGGGGGAGAAGATGTGGAGGGGTGAGGAGGGGGAGGAAATGAAGGAGGGGCATGAGGGGGGGGGAAGTGTAGTGGGGGTAAGGAGGATGGAGAGGGGAGGGAGGTGTAGGATGGGTGAAGAAGGGGGGAGGTGTAGGAGGGTATGAAGGGGGAGGAGGTATAGGAGGGGTTGGGGAGGGGGGAAGGAGGGAATCTGGGAGGCTAGGGAAACGACATCTTGGAGGTACTCTCTGCCAAGACCTCCGGAGGGCTTTGTCCCCTCTGCGGCTTCCGGTGGGCCTTCGTCTGGACTTCCGGCCGCATCGGAAGATTATCGGCGCCGTCGTTTTGCTGTCGCTGACGTATATGTTGGAAGGGAGACAGCCACTAGCTTTCGCGACAATACATTCTTCATTTTGTATTTTCGTTCTCTATCAATTCCTCCTCCTCTAACTCCCAACTCCGATTACCTCCCCTACCTTCTCGTTGTCTCCTTCACAACCATCTTCATCATCTCCCCCCCCCCCTTCTCTCTCCCTCTCCCTCCCTCTCTCTGTCTCTCCCTCTCTCTGTCTCTGTCTCTCTCTCTCTCTCTCTCTCTCTCTCTCTCTCTCTCTCTCTCTCTCTCTCTCTCTCTCTCTCTCTCTCTCTTTTTCTTTCTTTCTTTCTTTCTTTCTTTCTTTCTCTCTCTATCTCTATCTCTCTCTCTCTCTCTCTCTCTCTCTCTCTCTCTCTCTCTCTCTCTCTCTCTCTCTCTCTCTCTTCTCTCTCTTTCCCACTTAATTCCTTCCTCTTCCCTCCTTCCCTCCCTCCTTCCTTCCCTCCCCCCTCTCCAACCCACCTCCTCCTTCGCCGAATATGTGATGGATGCACGGACACGTTGTATGAATAACAACAGCCCTGAATAATAACCGACTACTTCTTTTGGCCATTCTTCTATGTTTTATCGCTTTTATTCATTCTTTTTATTAACGGTCGGGACTGCTTCACTGCTTCTCTGTCTGTAGGTATGAATTTACTATTAATTTCTCTGTCTATATTGTTTCTTAATCTCTCTCGCTATTTCCTCCAGCTTTCCCCCCCCCCCCTCTCTCTCTCTCTCTCTCTCTCTCTCTCTCTCTCTCTCTCTCTCTCTCTCTCTCTCTCTCTCTCTCTCTCTCTCTCTCTCTCTCTCTCTCTCTCATTCAGAGTAATTTCCCGTCTTCTCTTCCGTTCATATTCCAATTACATCTCAGCGTATTTGAAAGAGTCCCAGAGCTGTTGTTGTTTGCTCCCTGTTAACCTAAACATTCAAAACAGTTACATCATTATCTTACATTATCTTGCATTAAGGAACTATAGCCTTTTTCTCGAAAGGACTTGTTTTCCAAGGGGGATTATTATCATTATTTGTCTGTGAGTTTTCCTGAGGGGTTTCCTCTGCAATAGGTTTTTCTTCATTGTAACGCATCCTGTTTTTCTTAGAGCAACCCGCATTAAGGATGACGAAGTGTGTTCAATTTCGCAACTCCGCCGGAACGACACACTCTCTTGCGCCGCAAAACATTTGAGATCTATCGGTCTATCTCTTGTTTTTTTGTGTGTTTCTGTTTTTCTTTCTCTGTGACTCTTTCTACCCCATTCTCTCCTCTCCCCTTTCCCTCGTCCCACCTTCATTCCCACTCTCACTTCCTCTATCACTTCTACCCCTACTCCCACCCCCACCCATACTCTCATTCCCTTTCCCCTCCCCACTTCCACTCCCACTCCCTCTTCCTCTCCCACTCCATCTCCAACTCCCACTCCCACTCGCTCCCCCTCTCTTCCCTACCCTTGCAAATTGCAGTCATTTACGTTTGAAGCGAGTAAAAGATACAAACAGACACAAAAATGGAAATCCTGACATGGTAATCACAATAATTCCAAACGCTTAATTAAAGCGAAGGATAATGAGTCTCCGTGGCAAAGGCAGCAAGAGAGAATGATGAAAACAAATGGGGGGGGGGGGGGGGGAGGTACAATGAAGAAGGGACATAGAAATGATAATGCAATTTGATTCTTTTCCTTGAACGGTTTGTAATAGAATGATTAACGGGGAGGATGCACGATCAGGGAAGGAGGAGGAACAGAGAGAGGAATAAAGGAAGAAAGATAAAAACACACAAAGAGAGAAAGAAGTAAGGAAACCGGGAACAAAGGTAGAAAAAAAAATCAGAAAGAGAAGGAGGGCAAACGGGAGAATAGGGAAAAATGATAGAGAGAAAACCAGAAAGAGAAAGATCAAGGAAGAAAAGCCAAAAAGGAATAAAAAAAAATGAAAAGAAAATATCGCCAAAGGGAAAGAGAGAAAGACAGATTAAGCGATACAAAGAGAAAGCAAAAAGACGTGGCTAGAGAAAGGAAGAGAAAGCGGGATCGCGGCTCTTTGAAAAGCATCAAAAAGCAGCAAAATGTAAAGTGCCGCTGCCATGCGTTGTAAAATAGTGTCAGTCCCGCTGCCGCAGTGACCCTCGGCGCTTAAAAGACTCTGCGATGCATTTGTCCGTGTCAGACACGTCGGCTTAATCATGCGACGCACACAAGCATACGCAAAAAACATGCATACACACGTATGTATACTTGCATACACATACTCGCGTAGGGATACATGCATACGCTCCAATGCATGCACTTAATATTAACACTAAAACACACACACACACACACACACACACACACACACACACACACACACACACACACACACACACACACACACACACATTAAAATGAATGGCTGCATTTTC
>NC_061836.1:9899375-9901875 GCF_019202785.1 Penaeus chinensis
TTCCAGAAGCAAATTCTATAAATGTGTTGCGTGCAGATGAAACGGGCCTTCGATCATCGACATCAATCACAGAAAATAAATTAGCATTGCCACAAGGAAGCAATATGACGCTCAGACGAGAAAATTACGCAAGCACTATCATCGAGATGCAAGATAACGAACAAGTTGACACATCGCGACAATAATTCACGAGGGAATTCGGCTGCGAAATTTCTCTCCCTCGGTCGTTGATTTGTTTTATTTGTCTGGAATTTTCCAAAATATACGTGGATCCCGAACAGACAGACAACCAACTCTCCATCTCACGCGAAATATCTACGGCTGCAGCGTTTATTCGGATGAGGTGGGTGGCAAGTGGGTTCTGCCTCATCCATGAGCCCTTGTGGTAGAAATCCCACCTAGGAGTGGGTTCTTCCTCCTCCCCCCCCCCCTCCTTCCTTTCATTCCGATGGTCAAGCCCCCTTCTATCCCTACTCCAATCTCCTTTCTCCATGTCTTCCAACATCTCCCCACTCTTCCCATTCCCGTCCCCTACCAGTTCACCATCCCTTTCCCCTCCTTTAGTCCCCCCTTCCCCTTCCCTCCCCCCACCAGCCGCCCGCGTCTCCCGCTGGTGCCTGGTGCTCCTGCTGGTGCCAGAGAGAGAGGCACGAAGGCGGAAAGCAAAACAAGACAACACATGGGCTTCTTTTGTGTGCTGGAAGACGGCGACCTGTGTTTGGAGACGTCCCAAATAAATATTTTCATCTGCCTTATTTTTCCTTTTTGTGAGGAGGTTGATCTTAATTGCATTAGCTAATACCTTTAAGTAAAAGCAGGCGAAAGTGCAATATATGCATTCCTGTAACTGCAAACAAAAATATATTTGTAAAGCTTATATTTGATTAGACATTTTTGTTTAACCTGCAGGGTGAATTTCTTCCAGTTTCGTTTTGATACAACCACAATATTTTGAAAAATGAAACTTGACCAGAATCTCAAATTCGATAACCAACTGCGAACGCCGCCCTCGGTCTCTTCTGCGCCCACATCCAACATATGCCACCTGATGTCATACATGTTTCATAAATCTCCTTCCTCTATGCTCTATTTATTTACTTACTTATTCATCTATCTATTTATCTAGCTATCTATCTATATATATATCGATCGATCTGTCAATCGATCTATACATATAATTGTCGGTCTATCTGTCGATCAATTTACCTAAAATCTATTTGCCTATTTATCTGTTTATTTATTCATTTATTTATACATTTATCAATCTTCTCAGTTCAGATTTTTGAAGGCAAAATGTAGGCCAACTGATCCTACTTCCCCGATCGTCAGTGCGTGTCCTCATGCCCTCCTCCTCTCTCCTCTTGGGGAGAGCCCCTCATTTTTCAAACCCCCCTTTTCCCAAACCACCCTTTGTGCGCCTCACTACCTAGGCCCAAATTTTTACATACACCTCTCCAAAACTTTTCAATTTTCCCCTCCCATTTTTATCCCCATCCCATCTTGTCTCTCCTCTCTCCTCTTTCCCTCCCCCATCCCTTTGCCTCCTCCTCCCTCCCCCTTCCTCCATCACAACCTTCATAAAGCCAGCCTCCCCTTGGGCAAGAGGGTAGTCTCAGGACTGGGACTAGGGGAAAGAACACCATCTCGTATTCATAGTTACTGCAGTGGGGAGGTGAGGTGAGGGAAGGTGGGGGGATGAGAGGGAAGGGGAGGGGAGGGAAGGGGAAGGGAGGTAAGGGGAGGGAAGGGGAAGGGAGGGGAGAGGAGGAAAGGGAAGGGAAGGGGAGATGTGGAGGATGGGTATGGTGTAAAGGGGAGGGGAGGGGAAAAGGAGGAAGGGAAGAGAGAGAGAGAGAGAGAGAGAAGAGAGAGAGAGAGAGAGAGAGAGAGAGAGAGAGAGAGAGAGAGAGAGAGAGAGAGTGAGAGAGAGAGAGAGAGGAGAAGAGAGAGAGAGAGAGAGGAGAGAGAGAGAGGAGAAGAGAAGAGAGAGAGAGAGAGAGAGAAAGAGAAAGAGAGAGAGAAGAGAGAGAGAGAGAGAGAGAGAGAGAGAGAGAGAGAGAGAGAGAGAGAGAGAGGAGAGAGAGAGAGAGAGAGAGAGAGAGAGAGAGAGAGAGAGAGAGAGAGAAAGAGGAAGAATGAGACGAAAGGGGAACCGAGAGGAAATAATGGATGCCTATCTGGAAGGGGAACTCTAAATGCACGAGAAAGACATGAGCTGGGAGTGGAAGACGCAATGGAAAAGAAGGATTAGAGAGAGCTGGGGCGTGATGGGGGTAGGGCAGTCGGGCTGTGGGGGGAGGGAGGGAGGGAAGGAGGCCGGGAAAGGAAGAGGGGGAGGATGGAAAAGGAGAGAAAGATATAAGAGGAAAGATGAACGAGGAAGGAAGGGAAGAGGGAGGAGACAGAAAGAGAAAGAAAAGGGGGCACATTCGACAATTAACCGACTTAAGAGAAATTAGCAAACCTAACGAGCATGGGTTCGGAAGTGGGAAAAATCAAA
>NC_061836.1:9916875-9919375 GCF_019202785.1 Penaeus chinensis
AGAGAGAGAGAGAGAGAGAGAGAGAGAGAGAGAGAGAGAGAGAGAGAGAGAGAGAGAGAGAGAGTGAGAGAGAGAGAGAGAGAGACCGAGAAAGAGAAAGAGAAAGAGAAAGAGAAAGAGAGAGAGAGAGAGAGAGAGAGAGAGCGAGAGAGAGAGAGAGAGACTTGGAGGCCCCAACATAAACAACAACAAAAATGAATAGCTACATAAAAAAAGCGAGCAAATGAGCCAAGGAGAAAAAGACCAAGAGAGCACAAGAGCAAAAGAGAGAAGGACGAAGGACGAAGAGGGGGAGAGCAGAGCGGCAGAGAACCCAGGTGGAGAGTGACTCCAAAATACACAAACTCCCAGAAGGCGCCTCCGCTCCCCCGGCTCCTAAACATCAGACACTCAGTGTGTTTGTTTTCTTGTTTTCTCTTTGCTAACATACACACACGGTTTATCAGTCGATCTTGCAAAAATCAGAAGTTAGCTCTCGTCTTTAATGTAAGTGCCTTTATGGATGTGTATATTTGCCTCTGACTATCAGCCCATCTAACCCACGCTGTCGGATTCGAAACAGAGAGAGAGTGAGAGAGAGAGAGAGAGAGAGAGAGAGAGAGAGAGAGAGAGAGAGAGAGAGAGAGAGAGAGAGAGAGAGAGAGAGAGAGAGAGAGAGAGAAGAGGAGAGAAAGATAATAATTTTATACGCACGTTTATGTATAGCTTAGTGTAATCGAGTAAATATATAATACATAACGAATCTACAAACACACACAACCAAACACACACACACACAAAAAAAAAAAAAAAAACAGGAAAAAAGAAAAAGAAAATAGTAAATGTCCAATTTCCCATAGCCCAGGAAAGAACAGCCGTGCAAAAAAGCAATTACATAAATGTTCTCCTGACTCTGATAACCTCGTGTACTGTTCCTGAAAGTGTTATCCACTCTGTGTTTGAACATTTGTATACTACTGAGTATGACATGGTCTAACCCAGAAATAGGACACAGTTGCTTTTTATTTATTCACTTATCATTTCTGTTGTTCTTAACTATGAAGTGTATATATATATATATATATATATATATATATATATATATATATGTCTGTATATACATACACACATAACTATCTAATTATCTATCTTTCTAGTTTTATCTAATCTTTATACATATATGTGTGTGTGTGTGTGTGTTTAATGTATAGTATGTTATTTTTCTCAAAGCAGTAATTATATTTAAAAAAATATGATTTTGATGTTTTCCTTCTCATCCTTATCGTTATTATTAATATTATCATTACCGAAATCATCATCACTAGCATTACCTTTCTTATTATCACTATTGTTCTTATTAATACAATGATTCTTATGGTTATCCTCATTACCATAAAACTAAAAGTATCATCATGAATAATCTAATAATACAATAATCTCATTATTACCATAATTCTTCTCATCTTTTTGTCGTTGTTGTTATTATTATGAGTATTGTCATTGCCGTTGTTACCCATATCGTTATTATCGATACTTTTGTTGTTAACTTTATCACAATTATCATTTCCTTTATTATCTGTGATGTGATGATTCTAACAATATCAGTTAAAAATATCAATAACAGTAATTGTAAGCGAGAACAATAAATTTAAGAATAATAACTGCAACAGCAGTAAAAGTAACGACAAAAATAATAATAATAATTATGATAACAACAAATATAATGATAATATTGATAATGAAGATGATACTAGTAATAATACTAATGATGATAATAAAGGTAATACTCATAATAACAATAACACCAATATCAATAATCATAATAATCACAGTTATTATAGTAATAGTAATAGTAATATCAATAACAAAAATAATGATAATACCAACAGTAATAATGATAATAATAATAATGGTAATGATAATAATGATAATAACGATAATAATAATGGTAATAATAATAATGATACTACCACTACGACTACTACTAATAGCAATAACAATAATGATCAAAATAATAACTATTACTAATAATAACAATAGTAATAATGACAATAATAAAAATAATAACCATTATTAGTATTGTTACTATTATTATCATGACTATCATTATTATTTATTATTACGGTCACTATTATTATTATTACTATTATTATTATCATTATTATCATAATTATTATAGCTATCGTTATCATTACCATCATTATAATTATAACTATTATTATAACTATTATTTTTTCATTATTTTGATATTTGTTGATCATTAGTATAAGGTTGTTATCATTACCATTATCATCCTCATTAATATTATCATCTTTATTATCATCATCATCATCATCATCATCTTCATCATCATCATCATCATCATCATCTTAATCTTATTATTATTTTTGTTATTATTATCATTATCATCATCATTATCATTACAATTATTAGTAGTAATTGTAATGATAATTGTAGTAGTAGTAGTAGTACTAGTAGTAGTAGTAGTACTAATACTACTACTACTAATAATAATGATAAT
>NC_061836.1:9934375-9936875 GCF_019202785.1 Penaeus chinensis
GAAAAGGAGAGGGTACGAAGGCGGGGAGCAAACCAACCTCTCTCTACCCCCCTTCTATAAGGGAATGAAGAGGAAAAAGAAAGAGGAAGGGAAGTGGGGAAAAGAAGAGAGTAAGAGAGCAAACCTATCCCCCTCCTACTGCCACCCCCACAATCCTTGGTCATCCAAAGCGATGGAGGAAGGAGGGGGAGGGGGAAGGGAAGGGGAAAACTCACGCTCTGCCGCACTGCTGGGGAGAGAAAGTGTGTGGGGGGAGGGGTAGAGGGGGTGGGTGACGGGAGAATGATTGAAGGGCGGGCGGTGGGGGGTGAGGAGGGGGTATGAGGGGAGAGAAGTGCGAGCGTAACGAGGGAGAGGAAGGAAGAGGGGAGATGGAAGAGGAAGAGGGAAAATCAACAAATAGCCAAAAAGAGAAACAGATGGCGTGTGAATGGGTAATAAGGAATATAATAACAATAACAACAACAATAATAATAACAAAACAATAACAAAAATAATATTAGTAAATATATTATTATCAATAATAATACCAGTAATAAAGATAATGTGAATGATAATGATAATGATACTACTGTTAATAATAATAATAACGATAATAATAATAATAATAATAATAATAATAATAATAATAATAATAATAATGGTAATAATAACCAGAACAACAATAAAACTAGAAGAAGAAAAAATGACAATAATTAAGAAAGATAAAATGTCTAAAAAAATTGGCAAAGGATGGGTGGCTTTTAGACATAATTATAACTTTAAAAATGGTAACAACAACAACAATAATAATGACAATAATAACAATGGTAACAATAAAAAAACAATAAGAATAACATCAATAATAATAATAACAATAATGATAATAATATTAATAACAGTAATAACAATAGTGATAATAATAACAATAATAATGATAATTACAGTGAAAGATAAATAAATAATGCTAAAGAAGAAAAATAATGATAATTACAGTTAAAAAATATAATAACAATAATGATGGTGATGCTGATAATAACAATAATAATAATAATAATAATAATAATAATAATAATAATAATAATAATAATAACAACTACAACGAAAACAACAACAATAATAATAATGATAATAATAAAAATGGTAATAATAATAACAGCGATATGAATAACAATAACAATGATAATAATGATAATGATGATGATGATAATAATAATAATAATAATAATAATAATAATAATAATAATAATAATAGTAACAATAACATAATAATCATCATCATCATCATCATCATGATAATAGTAATAATAATAATAATAATAATAATAATAATTATAATAATAATAATAATAATAATAATAATAATAATAGTAATAGTAATAGTAATAGTAATAGTAATAGTAATAGTAATAATAATAATAATAATAATAATAATAATAATAGTAATAATAATAATAATAATAATAATAATAATCAATATCAAATATGAAAAGAAAAGAAGCAATATACTGTACGAAAACAGAACATTAATAACATTAATAATACTAATAATTGTATAGTGTACACATAATATGGAGAAGTAATATGATACAAGGCACACGTACACAATAAGCCGGATAGCAATGGCTTCGGTGATGATCAGAAATTGCATTACAAAACGTACTGATGTTGCCACTTTACTTTAAAGGTGACGTTAAGTAACAATATATTTTTTTTACGTGTTTACCGGCACGGAACAATCACTAAATGCATTTCAGAAAAATTATTGGTAGATCACGATGTCATTAAAATCTCCCTCGCTCTCGCTCTCTCTCTTTCTCTTTCTTCCTCTCCCTCTACCACTCTTCTCTTCCTCCTTCTTCCTCTTCTTCTAACTCTCTTCCTTCTCTTTCTCCTTCTCCCACTTTTCTCTTCTCTCTACCGATCTATATATCCTCTGTCAAAAAAACAAAAACAAAAAAAAAAAAAAAAACCCTTGATCGTAGATAAAGAGAGAGAGATCGAAAGACAAAGAGAGAAGGGGGCTGACTGACGACTGGAAAACAACAGAACAAACAGAAGAACTATCAGAAAAAAATAAAAGAGAAGAAGAAGAATAGAAAAAAAAAAAAAAATCAGAAGAGGAAGAGGGGTGAAAGGGAGAAGTGGGAAAACAGAGAATAATTACCAAGGGTGTGAGGCTCTCTCTCATTCGTCCTGAGGGAGTTAGTGCTTGGATAGCCACACGAGAGGTCCGGGAAGGAGGTTTAAGTGGCTCGAGTAATAGACCGAGGGAACGAGGGAGGAGGAGAGAGGGGGAGAAAGAAGGATGTATGAAAAGGGGAATAGAAGGATGTATGGAAAGGGGAATAGAAGGATGTATGGGAAGGGGAATAGAAGGATGTATGGGAAGGGGAGTAGAAGGATATATGGAAAGGGGAATAGAAGGATATATGGAAAGGGGAATAGAAGGATATATGGAAAGGGGAATAGAAGGATATATGGAAAGGGGAATAGGATATATTCCCCTATAGAAGGATAT
>NC_061836.1:9941875-9944375 GCF_019202785.1 Penaeus chinensis
AGGGAGACAGAAGCAGAGAGAGAGCAAAGAGACAAGAGTAGAAGTGAACAGATGATTCGAATAAGAGAGGGTAGAACGGAGTAGTAAAAAGAGAGGGGGAGCGGATAAATGGAGGGTAAAGCTAAAGTGGGGGACGCAGCGTAAGGGGGAAGAGGGGGGAGGGGGGAGGGGGGGAAGAGTGCGCGGGATATGTACCAAAAGTTGATCATGCGGAGAGTTTGTGACAGATCTGACAGGAGCAGAGCAGGTGGGAGGAGGGGGAAGGGGTGACGAGACTGGGGATGACGGTTGTTGGAGTGACGATGTGTAGGAGTGACGGCGGATGGCAGGGCATGGGGGAGGGAAGGTGTTGGGGAGGATTGAGGATGAACAGTGGGAGGAGGAAGGTTAAGGAAACGGGTATGGGAAAGCCAGGGTACGGGAGTGGGGAGTGGAGGAAGAGAGGTGGGGGGGGGGGGGTTATAGAGGGCCAGGTTGCGGGAGGTGGGGAGTGGAACGGGAGAGGATACGGGAAGGGTACGGAGGGGGAAGACAAGGAGGGTAATGACGTAAGTCAGGGACAGAAAAAAAATCCAAATGACGAGGCCTACGGGTGATACGCAGATAGGGAACTAGACGAGGGAAGAGGGGAAGGGAGAAAGAACAGGAGGGGGAAGGGAGAGGGGACAAACGGAGGTAGATATACAGAGAGAGAGAGAGAGAGAGAGAGAGAGAGAGAGAGAGAGAGAGAGAGAGAGAGAGAGAGAGAGAGAGAGAGAGAGAGAGAGAGAGAGAGAGAGAGAGAGAGAGAGAGAGAGAGAGAGAGAGAGAAAGAGTGAGTTACAGGTCGAAAGTGACGAAGTTTGCAGCCCGGGCTTTAACGAGCGGGGTCAGATGGCATCTTTAAAAGCTTGCTGTGATATGAGCGATGGAGTGAAGACCTGTGATCACACAACGCAGAGATGAGAAGCTCCCAGATGAAAAGCTCCCTCCCCCCCTCTTGCTTTTTTTTACCTCTTCCTCCCCATTCCTTCCCTTCCTCCATCTCCACCTACTCCCCTTCCCTCGACCCATCGCCCTTCCCTACTCCCTTATCCCCCCTCCTTCTCCCCTCGCTCCCCCTCCCATTTCCCCTCTGTCTCTTCCCGTCTCCGCTTCCCTGTCCGTCCCCCTGCTCCCTCCTCCTTTTTTTAGACGAACCACCTGAAAATTGGCAGAGGAGGTGATGTATTCTTCGAGCGAGCGGTTAGGTCTTTTAGCCTTTCAAGAATGAGAAGGCTAATTAAGGGCAATCAAGCGTCTTATGGCCCTATTTCGGCTTAGGGCTTGGAGTTATAATCGATTTGGGTAATGAGGGAGGAAAAAAACGGGGGGTCGGGATCGAATCTAAGAGATGATGTTCGTAGGCGTGTACACACTGTCATGTACATGTATAGAGATAAGTGTTCACATACAGAGTACATATACATATCGCAGCGTAAATACATACACTCTCATTCACTAATTAATTTATTCACACACACACAAACAGGCACACGCACACGCACACGCACACACACTCACACACTGACGCACACTCTCCCGTCTTCCCAGCACACACAATTTCCCGATTTTCCTGCCGCACTCCATGAGTAACAATGAAGCAGACTGAAAACAATAATGATAAATAAAAATAATTGTATCTATAAACCCACTCATATAGCCTAACGTTTATATAAAGTAAGAAGGAAGGAAAATGTAAATATATGCAAGCAATAAATGAGAGCAAGATTCGCCGTATTCTTGCTTCTGTAGTCGAGAGTCAGAGGGAGTGGAAGGGAGAGGGAATTGGAAAGAAAGAGAGAGGAAGAGGGAACGTGAGAGAGAAGTAGAGGAATTGGAAAGGGAGTAGGACGGATAAAGAGAGATAATGGGGGGGGGGGGGGGAGGGAGGGAGGGAGGGAGGGAGGGAGGGAGGGAGGGAGGGAGGGAGGGAGGGAGGGAGCGTAGGAAGGAAGGAAGGAGAGAGAGAGAGAGATGGATAGACAAATAAAGACCGATGTGCTTAGGACAAACGAGAACCCCCTACCGGCTCCTAAGATATCTGAAACTTCCTGCGAATGTTATCAGGAGGAACCCGTCGCCACACCTGCATGCGACGTAACCTCCTTCCCCTCTTGCTTCTCCTTCGCCATCCCCCTCCCCCATTCCCCCTCCACCTCATCCTTCCATTCCCCACCCTCCCTCTGCCTCTACTCCCCTCTGAACTCTTGCTAACCGCCCTCTCCCCCACAACGCAACCCCCTCCTCCCCCACCACAAGGCTGTTTAAAGCTCCCGACGCCATCGCCCGGGCTCGGCTGGCGGTACCCGAAACCCAGTCTGAATTTGAGATGAACCCGAGACCCGAGACTTCCTCATTTACAAATACCCTTTCCATTCGCCGCCAACAACAAAACAAAAATCAACGAATATAATCCCTTAACGAAAAAAACAAATCAAAACAAAAATAAGCAAATAATGATTAAAAATAAACACCCGGC
>NC_061836.1:9966875-9969375 GCF_019202785.1 Penaeus chinensis
TTCCATGAACAGCCTCGTTCGAAAGTCACACCAGATAGTTCTTTCGCGTCCCCGTGTTCGCTCGTCAAAAGCGGAGTTTACAGGAGTTTGTTCACAGATATGTGTGTCCCTTAGCTTTCTTCCCCCTCAGTGAACACGGCCATGTTCTCGTCTTCGAGTGATTATTCAGCAGTGTTCCGCGAGATGTTGTACAGTACTCTCTCTCTCTCTCTCTCTCTGCGATTCGTAAATACATGTTCATATGACAACGGGACGACATGTGTGAGCAAGAATATTCAGATATGTATATCGGGATATTTGAAATCAGTCCTCTTATTTCCATAACTTTACCCGGTGACACGCACTGTCCCGGAATCTTAGATTAAATTTGCTCTTGGGCATGTGCCTGATGCATTTCCTCCTCCTTTCTTTACTATAGACTCAAATCTCTTTTCCCCTCCCCCCCCCCCCCCTCTCTCTCTCTCTCTCTCTCTCTCTCTCTCTCTCTCTCTCTCTCTCTCTCTCTCTCTCTCTCTCTCTCTCTCTCTCTCTCTATCTCTCTCTCTCCTTCTTTTTCTCCGTCCCTTTCTTCGACCCTCTCTGTCTCCTTCCTTCCCTCCCTCTCTCTCTTTCTCCTTTCTTCCCTCCTTCCCTTCCTCCTTTCCTCCTCCTCCTCCCCCTTCTCTCAGAAGTCTAAATATAGACCAGCTTTCCTTTCAACTATCAAACATCACGATATAACTTTTCACAACGAACTGTCCATTAAAAACAAAAAGCAGAAGACACCCAAACACTCTGAAGCCATAACCCTATCACTCTTTCGTTGCGATGACAGTGTTATAGCTCTTAAAGTCAAGTACAATAAAATACTCATGACTAACTACATTCTCCTAGGCACTTTGTATCATACAGTAACATTCTTAGCTTGAAATATTGTACTAAAAGTTCTAGAACTGTGCTCTCGACGCTTCTGTACCGTGTCAAGGAACAGTTTGGGAGAATATTAGTTCTTTCACTGAGTTACATATGCAAAAGTAAAGTCATGGTCAGTCAGAAGCATAAAAGCAAAGGGTAATGGCGTGATAGCGTTTGATGTATATTCTTTGTTCTCAATGTGAACGATTATTAGGGAGATAAATGAGTAATGTAATTTAATGTACTGCTACTACTGCCACTACAAGTAATTATGAAAATGATTATGATTATAGATAATACGAGTATATAAAGGAGTTCCTTTTATAAGAAACACATAATTATGATTTATACATATTTACAGAAAGCCACATTTTCATTTCAATAAAAGCAATGCCCGCTCTCCTAAAGAGCAACATCAGTTATCAAAATAGCAGTTACTGTCGATACGATCTCTAATAACAGTCGAAAAATCTAATAGCAATAGCCATGTCTCACGGCCAAACAATACCTGGCACAAACAGCGACATCCAAAAGCCCAAACAATAGACAACAGCAATAGTAACGTTAACCAGGCAAACAATAGCACAATGTTCGCCGGTCGCGCAGCTAACAACGGAAACTAACGACTTGCCTACAAATCTTTAAGATAAACTACGCCATATATCCTATCAATTTTCGCGATCGTAAATATGGCACTATGTCGGGACTTCGCTCTGTATATTTATTTATATTTTTTATCCTTCGCCTTTTTCTTCTCCTTCTTTACTAGTATTGTCCGATGACTAAAACCTTTAGAGATACCTACCTACATAGGTGTCGCTCTAACTAAAGAAAATGGATCCGTTTCCGTAGTTAGGTGGGGGGAAACTTAGGTAATCAAGCTTATCACCCGTACACTCGACGCTCCCTCCCTCCTTCCTTTGCTCCGGCCCAACAGCCACGGCGACGCAGCGTGGGGTCGTAACGGCAGCTCAAATCGCCCAATGAACAACCGGTACAAACATCGTTATTCCACAATCTCCACATCCGCCGAGGAACAAACGCGCAAATCTGACCAGCCCATTAACCTCAAACTACCGGACAAACGATCGTTGCAAAAGCTCAACATTATGCAGCCGTCGTCATAGTCTCTGGCCTCTCTCACTCCTCTTCCTCCTCCTTCCTCCTCTCCCTCCCTCCCGTTCCTTCTCACCCTGTCACCCTACCCTCCTCCCCTATCCTCCTCTTCCCCCTCTCTCTCCCTTTCCTCTCTTCCCCCGTCCCCTTCTCTCTCGGTCCTAGGGAGCGAGGAGAATACACTCCCCCGGAACGCCCTCGTAAACTTCACACTCTGCGACGAGACGGGATTCAGCTTGAGGATGATTGGAATGCTGAAGGACGTCGGAGAAGGAAGTCAATTAAAGCGGTCCGGGATCATAATTTCGACCGTGAATGCTGTTGCCTCATTTTCCCCCTCCCTCTTCATTTTTTTCTCTTTTCCTTCTACGGGACTTCAGTTTTAGGAGTAATTTGACGGCGTATAAGAAAGAAAGAAAAAAACTGCGTTCATAAAATCTTCTCCCGGGATATAGCAGGCTTTATGTGACATCAGGATAGAGCAAACCCT
>NC_061836.1:9971875-9976875 GCF_019202785.1 Penaeus chinensis
CATCTTTGCACGCTCCAGCATCGAACATATTAAGTCTTCGGGGGAAATGTGATTATTAAACCTCCAATATATATGTGCACATGCAATAACACACACACACACACATATATATACTTATACATACACACGTGTGTGTGTGTGTGTGTGTGTGTGTGTGTGTGTGTGTGTGTGTGTGTGTGTGTGTGTGTATGTGTGTGTATGTATGTATGTGTGTAACGCGTGTTGTATCAAGAGAGAGGAAGAGAGCAAATCTGGCATACAAACAAAATTAAAACATGCCGAGACAGTCAGACAAAACTGAAAGACGGGCAGTAAGGATAGGTTATATCCGAAATATTCTTTGCCGTATTAATAATTTACAGACCACCATGGCTTCCGCCTGTAAAAATCTCTCCTTTCCCCAAAGCACGGGACAGAATATTGAGCCACATGGTCTTCTCGCGTAAGTGTTAATATGGCGTGTCTCCTTAAGCGGCCGAGATTGAGGGTACTTTTATACGGTCCACATCGGGCCCCCGAGACTGTACCTTGGTTATGCTATCATCGTAGACAGGAGACGGGGGTATATATCACACATATATCTTTCTCCCCTCCCCATTATATCATACAAAACCTTATTATATACAATAGACATCTTAGAACTTTTGCGATATGAGGTCGTAATGGTGAGCTCTCATTCGGGTGATTTTATCGTCTCTTTTTTCACTTAGAAGAGAACTTCTTGATTTTTTTTTCTTTTTTTTTATGAGCCTAGAAACGCCAGATGGGAAAACAAGCGGCAATGAAGACCCGGGTTTCTCTCAGAGAATCTTCGAAGAAAAGATAACCGCGCACGTGCGCGCACACACACACGCGCGCGACAAACACACACACACACACACACACATATATATATATATATATATATATATATATATATATGATCCTTCCCTAGGAGAGTAATTGTTTACGGAATCATTGTTGGTAGTTCTCATCCCACCATCATATCTACGATAGACTACTGTATCTAGGTTGAATTTCCCAAATTTTGCGCGCGGACAATACCCGTGTGAACGAATGCACACACAGACACACACGCTCGTATGTAGGAGATTTGTGTGGGCATTCACATGTGTGTATGGCGGAAGGCTGTAAAGAAAAATTCAAAAGAGCGAACGGTAAGACAACATCCAGTAAGCAGTGGAAATTCGAGTAAATGAGAGCATATATTCAATTTCCAGAATTAAGCAATCGAACAAAAAATATGAAAGCCATGGACTGTTCCATTAGATTTGAATGTTCAAAGATTCGCGACAAGCAGAGTTTGATGATCACAGTAAATCAATTTATGTTAAAACATGTTATTGCTGATTGCATTTTTTTTTTTTCATTTTTTTAAATTACAGATTCGGTTTGTGACGCTGTTTGGCTTAGCATGTAATCAATTCAGAATGTTAAACACCGTTGACTTTTTAATAGATGGCAAAAAATAATGCAATTCAGAACATGCAACAAAACATGCACCACTGCATGATATATGATTTTGACGTAAATCTTTAATAAATTATTTCTCCTTTTATTCCTTTGATTCTCTTGGTTAGTCTCAACCCAAGTCCTGTCCTTGAAAATATATGACAATACTGTTGAAGAGATGCCATGTTCATACTAATTATAAAGCTGTTTACTAATGCTACTGATGATGATGATTTCCACTATTTTTATTACCCTTGTCATTAACATTATTACTATTATCATTATCATTATTATCATTATTATCACTATGATGTTATCATCACCATTATTATCATTATCATTATCACTATGATGTTATATTTTTTCAATAGCACTGTTATTTGAAAACAATACATGTAAAATTCCCTCATTAAATTATAAAAGGCAAACAATATATTAATGAAATCAGCTTAAAAGCTTACTTCTATCCGTCCTACCATCACTGTCATTAAATTTCAACTGTCTTCATCCTCATCAGCATCATTACTCTTTTGTGATTCATTAATCTAACAATTTTTCTATCTTATTTCTTAGACCATCATCATTAACTGCCTTCTGGAATTACGGGGTGTGAAACCATTCAGAAGTCATCAATCCCATTTTCTATGGAATCATGTAAAGGAAAACGGAGAGGTGAGATCTTGTCTCACTGCACTAAAGTCGATTATAAACACTGTTGTCTTAATTCAAGACAAGAGTCGTGAAGTGATTATGGAAAAAGGAAATCGCAAACAAACCTGTAAAAAGGTAAATCAAATAGATTTGAAGCCGTGTTCAGTAGATTAAAAAACGCAATAAATATAACTTAATGATTAAAAAAGATTTATGCATCATTCGATAACACCAAACCGCTGCCACGATAATATAACGTTTAATCACACAACGGAACCCAAACATGACATTAAGCTATCTTATCAGTAAACGTCCCAATTAAATACCTTCTTATCATTCACTCACTCGCCTCTCCCCTCTTTCTCCCCTCCTCTCCTTCCCCCTTCCCTCTCCATTCCCATCCTCCCTCCTTCCACCTCCCATTCCCTCCCCCCTCTCTCTAATCTTCCCCCTCTCCCTTCTTCCCCTACCCCCTCCTCCCCGCCCAATCCCACTAGCATGCGTCACTGTAATTAACAAAACAAATACACTACACTCAACAACGCCGCCTCGTAATGACATAACAACTAAAGTTTCGAAAAGGAGAGGGTGCTGGGTCACGACGCTGGACGGAAAAGGTCTATCGACAAAGGAAAAGGTCGCGAGTAAATGTAAGGGTCGCGAGTAGATACGTAGGTCGCGAGTAGGGTAACAGGGTAGTGAGTAGATAATAGAAGTCGCCAGTAAAGAAAAAGGTCGTGAGTAGATAAAAAAAAAAAAAAAAAAAAAAAAAAAAACACGAACGGAATAAGGACGAGGGAATGAATTGTTTTCTTTCTAACAGGAGTGATCAAGACGAAACAGATAGGGAGGAAGGTGAAGATGAAGAGAGAAAAGGAGAAAACACAATGATGAAAAAGAAAGAAGACAGAAAGAAGAAGAGGAAAAATAAAAAGAAGGAGACGACGAAGAAGAAGAAAAAGAGGAAGAAGAGCAGAAATAGAACACAAGAGACCAGAGCGATGAGTGTCAGGGTGAAAAAGGAGGGTCAAGAAGGTTGAATTTTCCCCTCACTAGGCAAGCTGAGGGAACGCGACACTATAATGGAAGTCAGTATCATGGGGCACAATGTTTACACTCGCCGCTGTCCCCGGCTATCATCAACTTCTTTCCTTCTCTTTCTCCTTTTCTTCCTTTCCCATTTCATCTCTTTCTTGTTTGTTTTTTTCAGCTTTTTTCATTCTAACTCATGCCTTTCTCCTTCCTCTTCTTCTTCCTTTTTTCCCTCCACCTCTTCCTTACTCTTTGCCTTCTTCCTCCTCCTCTTCTTGTTCTTGTTCTTCTCCTTCTTTTTCCTTTTTATTTTTCATCTCCATCCTTTATTTTCCATTATTCTTACTTATATACTTTGAAAAATCCTTTTTTTTTTTTCCTTTACGCGTCGCTCCTCCATCACGGTCTGTTCATATTATCCTTTTATTTCCTTTCTCTCTCTCCTTGATTTAATACTTCTCTACTTTATCCTGTTTATCTGTGCATATCTCTTGATTTCCGGTTTCTTTTTCATTCTTTCACGATTTCATCTATTTTTTTCTTCAGTAACTTGCTTCTTCCTTTCTCATCCCTCCCCTTTTCTTCCACCTTATTTCTATTCTCTCTCCCTCCCCCCCCCCCCTCTCTCTCTCTCTCCCTGTTTGCGTCTGCGTGTCTCTCCCTGTCTACCTCTCTTTCTCTACCTATCTACCCCCTTCTCTCTCTCTCTACCTACTAACCCCCCTCCCTCTCTCTCTCTCTCTCTCTCTCTCTCTCTCTCTCTCTCCTCTCTCTCTCTCTCTCTCTCTCTCTCTCTCTCTCTCTCTCTCTCCCCCCCCCCCCTCTCTCTCTCTCTCTCTCTCTCTCTCTCTCTCTCTCTCTCTCTCTCTCTCTCTCTCTCTCTCTCTCTCTCTCTCTCTCTCTCTCTCTCTCTCTCTCTCTCTCTCCCTCTCCCTCTCCCTCTCCCTCTCCCTCTCCCTCTCCCTCTCCCTCTCCCTCTCTCTCTCTCTCCATTTCTCGCCGTCTCTCTCTTATCTACCTTATCCAAGTAACATTTGCCAAGTAAATAGACACACGGCCCGGATTGAAAGAGTAAACAAGAGGCAGAGATCACCGCTCAATCAGTGCACATCCTGCCTCGCGTGTAAACACCGAATCTGCGGCATATTCATACATTCATGTGCGCGGAGGGGGGGGGGGGGGGGGGGGGGGGGGGGGAATAAATTGTCGATGTATTACAAACAGTTATCCATCATCAAAATTTGATAGCTTTCCTGTCATCTTTTCTTCCTCAATTATAAAAATGATTGGTTTTGCGAATGACTGTAAAAGCGTGATATCGGTGTACTGTAGGTATGTGTATCTGTGTGCGTATATATGCAACTGTGTGTGTGTGTGTGTGCGTGTGTAATTATGATAATCAATGTTTGCATTCCGCTGGATTTTGGTCCGGATTATGCTAATTCACAGTCAGTACAACAGGGATTACGTTATAATTCGGATCACGTTATTAATTATCAATCGATAGGAAACTGTTTACGAATATAATAGGGAAAACTGTGAAAATAGTTCTACCCTTTCATATATGATATATGACATTCTGTATACCACTATAAATGTTTATGCTCATCCACCTTATTTTTTGTAATATATGCCATTATGCTTCAGAAGAAGGCAATATGTATAGTATATGATGTTCACTGAATTAAAATTTAAAGGGAATGTAATCCAGCATGGGAGGCCTAGTCCGTTTGTATGGATATATGTAAATCCTGGTATATTCAACCAGTCAAACGGCCCACCTTCTGTAGACACACACACACACACACACACACACACACACACACACACACACACACACACACACACACACACACACACACACA
>NC_061836.1:9984375-9986875 GCF_019202785.1 Penaeus chinensis
GAGGAAGAAAGGATGGGAATAAAAGAGGGAACGTGAGAGATGGAAGGGGCAAAATGATGAAGAAAGTGAGGTTTTGAGAAGATGGGGTAGAGAGGTGCAAAAGGGACAGGGAGGAAAAGTGAAGGGGGAAGAAATGCCATGTAGAGAAGAGAGTGGGGAAAGTGATAAGAAAGTGAGGCTGTGGAAAAAGGAGAGAGGGAGGAGTGTTAGGGAAAAATTATTGAGGATTGTAATGCTATGAGAAGAATAGGGAGACAGTAAAAGAAGGAAAGGAAAGGAGGAAATGGAAAGTAAAGGGAAGCAAAGAGATACAGGGTATGAGGAAAGGGGGGGAAACTGACGGGAGATAGGAAATACGGAATATGAAGAGAAGACGGGAAAGGTAAAGGGTGGCTGGGAGATAAAAGGATGTGAAGGAAAGCGGGGTCAAATGAAGGGGTAGTGGGGGAAGAAGTAGGTGGAAAGGGAGAGAGGTAGCGCGAATAAGCTGAAGTTTGGAAATGCAAAAAGGAAGTATGATGATGCTGGGAGAGTGTGGGGTGTAAGAAAAAAAAGAGAGGAGAGATGGGGTGGAAAAGAGAATGATAAACACCACGAGTGAAACAAAAGGAGGGGGGATTGCGAGAAAATATAGAGCGAATTCGCAAGAAAATATGAGGGAAAGATTGATGAATGAGAGAGAGAGAGAGAGAGAGAGAGAGAGAGAGAGAGAGAGAGAGAGAGAGAGAGAGAGAGAGAGAGAGAGAGAGAGAGAGAGAGAGAGAGAGAGAGAGAATGAAAGTACAAGTGAAGGGGGGGATGGAGTCTGGTAAGGGATAATAATGAAAATCAGCTCACAATAAACGTCCGGAGCAGATAATGAAAATGCAAAGGTAGAAAAAATTGACGATATTTATCCACACAAAAAAGGCAATTCTTACCGGCTTCATGTAAACTTCAAAATCGTCATAACAGCAAGTTGATAAACAGGTAAACAGACATCAAAAGGCATATGAATAAAATCTATCAAACAAACGAACGGCAAAAATCGCATACACATTCAAAGCCCTACCACTCCAATAACACTGAACACGCGAAAGACCACACGCAGGACCTGATTACTACAAGCTAATATCAGCAGTGTCAGTGCTATCTCGAAGATGCCGTAGTGAGGGAAGCTATAATGAAAGCCACGCGGCCGATCCCGAGCTCTCCTGATCAACATTCCACGAGCTGACACACACAAATAAGACCCTAAATTGGACACGCCATAAAGCCTGTCGCCGAGTCTCCTGCTGATGACAGATTTGTGGTTATTGAGAATTGCCTGTTGACGTATCTGCAGTAAAATCTGACCTCGTATTCCCATTCCGTCTGAAAGGATAAAAATCTGTCTTACGACGCGATCGAGAAGACTGGCAGTCATTTCTTCTTTTCTTATCTTTGACTCCTTCCCCGTTTTCTGTGAAGAGTACTGTGAATGAAAATGGGAATAGGATTTGTTTCTTAAAAATGCAATCGATACCTTTCCCCAATAACGTAAAAGAAAAAAATGCTCGCGCACCATTGCATCCGTTTATACATTAATTGGTGTATAAACAAAACTTTACAGACGAGGAATTAAAAAAAAAAAAAAAATATATATAAAAAGAACTAAAAAGGAGCTAAATTCTTTCAGCAAAAAGTCCCCGCTCAAATTCTTTAGTCTGTGTTGAAAAAAGCGGACAGTTTTTGTGTCCTCCACAGGCGCACACGGCAAGTGTTATCAACTTTCCTCGGTATATGCTGTTATTTATTCACTCGTGTTCACTTTTATATTTTAGTCGAGTTGAAAGGATAATGCGTTTATTGGAAAGAAAAAAGAAAAGCCTGTGCAGTTTTCGCTCTTCTCTAAGGTATCCTCACACACTTTATGAACACTTGTGTGTCCTCTCTCTCTCTCTCTCTCTCTCTCTCTCTCTCTCTCTCTCTCTCTCTCTCTCTCTCTCTCTCTCTCTCTCTCTCTCTCTCTCTCGCTCTCTCTCGCTCTCTCCCGCTCTCTCTCTCGCTCTCTCTCTCGCTCTCTCTCTCGCTCTCTCTCTCGCTCTCTCTCTCGCTCTCTCTCTCTCTCTCTCTCTCTCTCTCTCTCTCTCTCTCTCTCTCTCTCTCTCTCTCTCTCTCTCTCTCTCTCTCTCTCTCTCTCAATGTATGTGTTTTTGTGGATGTGTGTGTGTGTGTGTGTGTGTGTGTGTGTGTGTGTGTGTGTGTGTGTGTGTGTGTGTGTGTGTGTGTGTGTGTGTGTGTGTGTGTGTGTGTGTGTGACTGCAGTATGCCTATAGCTATATAAAAATCTTTCTATCCATCTATATTTCTGATGATGATGACGATGACAACGAAAATAATTACAAGAGAGATAATTATGTAAACAACAAAAACAATTAGAACAAGAATACCAACAAAACAACAGCAATAATAATGAAACTAACAATAACACTATCAATAACACAATACAAAATGATAACAACTAAACAACAATAACAAC
>NC_061836.1:9994375-9996875 GCF_019202785.1 Penaeus chinensis
GATAGTGCGGGTGGGATGCCCATGAGAAAGGGTACAACTTAACAGTGATGATGAACTGGTCTTGATAGTGCGGGCGAGTTGGTCAAGCCGACCGGGTAGGCTTGATTTGATAGAGAGGGTCGGCTGGCCGTGTTGGTAAGAGTAGGGCACTGATGATGAAAATGATAGTGAGAAGTCTGGATGAAGTATTTCATTATTCACAACATCCGGACTTGTTGCTGTCATTGTTTTTGATTGATACTTGTTATCCTTTTTCTGTTTAATTTTGTTTTTACGGTGCACTTAATCATATCGTCAATGTCAAATAAAAAACACACACAAAAAAAGAAAAAGAAGGAAACAAAACGAAGAGAGTAGTATCACATTCAGAAGAAGAAGGAAGAGACGAAGAAGCAACAGCAGCAGAAACAGAAGAGAAGAGAAAAGAAGAAAAACAAAAGGAAGGACTATTATAAGAACAAGAAAAAAGGCCAAAAGGAACTGAAGGAGGAAGCCTTTCAGCGCGAACAACAGAATGTAAAATGGTTCCGGGAAGATGTGCGTTAAGGGAAGATTTAGAGAAATCGCTACGGTTCGCCTCCCACTGGCAGCCTGGAGGAAGAGAGTGAGAAATAGCGGAGAAGATCAGATAAGAAAGGAGGATGAAGGGAGGAGGAAGGGAGAAGGAAGGGGAGGACGGGAGGCGGAAGGGAGGAAGGGGGAGGGAGGAGGAAGGGGGAGGGAGGAGAGTAGCCAAGACAATCGAGTGGCGAAGACCAGTGAAGTTGGCTTCGAAAATTGGAATAATGTTAGGGATGACGGGAGGCCATGGGAGGGGTAGGGGAGGGGCTAGGCGGGGCAGCGGGGAGAGAGATCTAGGGGAGGTAAGGGATGGAGGGGGTCTGGGAAATCCATCGGTGTCTTGTTATTTTTCCGTGGGGCGGGCTGGATTATATTCATGAAGAAAATGAAGGGAAGATTAGAATGGGTTATGATTCCCATTATTTCTTTCTGTATTCATTAATCTATTTCGTCCTTTTGTTCGCTCGTTCTTTTGCTCGCTCTCTCTCTCTCTCTCTCTCTCTCTCTCTCTCTCTCTCTCTCTCTCTCTCTCTCTCTCTCTCTCTCTCTCTCTCTCTCTCTCTCTCTCTCTCTCTCTCTCTCTCTTTCTCTACCCTCCCCCACAGCGAATAACCATAAAAAATCTAAAAACGAAATGTTTTCTCCTGCTCCCCCTCAATAAACACATACACACATAAACAAATAAATAAAAAACGCTTCATAGAAAATGATTAAAAAGAATTTAGCATTGGTGAAAAGAAGTGAAGTATGTCGATAAACACTCCAATATTCCCTTCCCTGGGCAATATGGGGAAGGGAAGGGACGCGAAGGAAAGCATCATAAGGGAAGGGGAGGAGAAAAAAGTCAATTACTGAAGGGTGGGAAAGAGGGGAGGTGGCGAGAGGGGAAAACGAGGGGAGAAGGGAAGTGGCGAGAGGGGAAATAGAGGGGAGAGGGCGAGGGAAGGTGGTTTAAGGGGAAGTGAGAGGAGAGGCGAGGGGGCGGTAGAGGAAAGCGTGAGGAGAGGAGAGAGGAGAGAGGGGAGAGGAGAGAGGGGAAAGGGAAGAGGGGGCGTAGAGGTGGCTGCAATGGACAGCGAGAGGAGAGGTGGCTAGAGGGGAAAGCAAGGAGGGAGGGGGGATGTTGGGCAGACAACGGTGGGAGAAGGAAAGAGAGGAAAAAGAAATAACCCAACGAGAGAAAATGGTTTGGGTAATAAAATGGAGAAAGAAAGAAAGAGGAGGAAAAGTCAAATGACCGATAACAAAGGGTTAGACGGCGAGAAATGAAGCGAGTGAGAGAGAGAGAGAGAGAGAGAGAGAGAGAGAGAGAGAGAGAGAGAGAGAGAGAGAGAGAGAGAGAGAGAGAGAGAGAGAGAGAGAGAGAGAGAGGAGGGGGGGGGAGGAGGAGGGAATGAAGGAGGAGGAGGAGGAAAGGGAGAAGATAATAACGATAAAAATCCAGAAAGACTGAATATTACAGTCATACAGAGATGGAGAAAATCGGATTTAAAGAGAAAACAAGGAGTCAAGAGCGAAAGACTCCCCCCCCCCCCCCCACACGACCCACCCAACAAGCAAGCGCATCGGCTCTTCGTTTTCAAAATGATTGCACTAACGAAGCGTAAATGAAGAGGCCGGCTTCACCTCTCAGCCCCAATATCTGCGAAATGGAATTTGCTGAACGTCACATGTGCCTCCCACTTCTCACTCCCCCTTCCTCCTTCCCCCTTATCCCTCTCCTCTCCTAATCTTTTTCCTCTTTTATTCCCTTAATCTCTGTCCCCTCATCTCCCCCACCCTCCTTATTTCCAACCTCGATCCCTCCCTTTTTCCTTTCCCCCATCCCCCTTCCTCCCCACTTCTCTCACTACTCCCGATCTCCTTCCCTTTCTTTCCTACCTCTCTTCCAACTTTCACCCTCCCCCCCCCCTCCCTCCTTTTCCTGATCCCTACCTTC
>NC_061836.1:10009375-10011875 GCF_019202785.1 Penaeus chinensis
ACTCCTCACCCACGCAAAACCCATGACAAGTAAACTGGGATTGAGATGGATGGAAGGAAGGGAGAGAGGGATGGGAGAATGGGGAGGGAGGGTTACGGATACGAAGAGAAAGGAGTAGACATATAGCCAGTGGGAGAGGTAAAGGAAGAGGGAGAGGGAGAATGTAAGGGAGAAGGAAGGAGAGAAGAAGAAGAAGAAGAAGAAGAAGAGATATATATATATATATATATATATATATATATAGAGAGAGAGAGAGAGAGAGAGAGAGAGAGAGAGAGAGAGAGAGAGAGAGATAGGGAGAGAGAGAGAGAGAGAGAGAGAGAGAGAGAGAGAGAGAGAGAGAGAGAGAGAGAGAGAGAGAGAGAGAGAGAGAGAGAGAGAGGAGGGAGGAGGGGTGAGACAGTGAGAGAATGAAAAAATCGTCCGCTTCCTTCCCTGTGCCTTGCCGAAGTCTGCCACTCATCCCTTCCGCAGGTCCTTAAGAAGGATTTCTTTGGGCGAAATCCTGATTCATCGGGACCTTGCCTAATGCTGTCTCATTCTTTCTCCTATTTATTTATCTTTACATTTTCTGTACTCATTATAATTATCTTTATCTTTAATTTCATTATTACTATCATCATTATCAGCCTTACCGTCATTATCATTATTATTAACATCATCATCTTCATTATCAGCCTTACCGTCATTATCATTATTATTAACATCATCATCATCATTATCATCATCATCTTCATCGTCATTATATTATTACTATTATTAATATCACTATCATTACTATCATATTCATCATCATACTCTTACTATTATCATCATTATTATTATTATCATCAACATCACTATTATCATTATCATCAATATCATAACTCATATTATTACAATAACTGTTTATATTCCTATTACTATTACCATCATCATAATTATTTTTATTATGATTAATGTCATTATTATAATTAGTGTCAGTATTGTCATTATTATTACCATTATTTTTTTTACATTTTCCTTTTTCTCTTTTTTTTCCCCTCTCTGCCAGCATTCCTTCTCTCTCTCTCTCTCTCTCTCTCTCTCTCTCTCTCTCTCTCTCTCTCTCTCTCTCTCTCTCTCTCTCTCTCTCTCTCTCTCTCTCTCTCTCTCTCTTCCCGTTTTTATTATCATATCAAGAAGCAACTTTCTGATTCCCATCACCTGAGCGCCACATCCTTATCTCCCCTACATTCTTCCCCCCATCTCCGCTATCTCTCTACCTTCGCCCCCTCATCAGTGTCTTCCCATCGCCTGCCTCTCACCATCCCGTCCCTCCAACTCTTTTCTCTAATCCTGCTGTCTCTTTACCTCCTTTCCCTCATCATCCCGTCTCTCTACCTCTTCCCCCCCATCTTCCTGTTTCCTCACCTTCTTCTCTTCATCCCCAGGCTCCACATCCATCTCTTCATCCCCTCCCGTCTCCTCTTCCTTCCCTACTATTTTTTTTCTCATTATACCCCTGCCTTTCCACTTCCTTCCCCTTATACCCCTGCCTCTCCATCCCCTTCCTTTCATTCCCCTGCCGCCCCTCCTCTTTCACCTCATCCCCCTTCCCTTCCATGCTGCTGGATCTTGGACACAGCTTATAAGCTCAACCATCCCTGGTCCTCGTCCCCTTCTTTTACTTGCATTACTTTCTCTCCCTTTGCCACTCCCCATGTCCTTCTGTGGGTCCTATCAGATTATTTTTTTTATTCTATCTAATTCTCTTTTCATAATCTTCAGTTTCTGTTCTCAGCCATAACGCTTTTCGCTTTCTTTACATTTTTAGAATATTTCTTATAGTTTTGCTTTTTTTTTCTAATCTTTCTCTCTCCTCGCTTTCCTTCTCCCAGTTTTCCTGTCCCCTTTCCGTCCCTCCCTTTCCATCTTCTTGGTATATCTCCCCGTTCCCGTTACCCATCCCCCTTCTTAATCTAAAAGGGGAAACAAATAAACTCCCTTTCCGAATCTATCTATCTATCTCTATCTATCTCTCCTATCAACCTATCAGTCCCTCCATCCCTCCATTCACCCATGCTTCCAAGTACTCACCCACCCTTCTATTCATATTCCAAGAGAGAAAATAATCATCTCTTTCCAAGCTTCTAACGCTCTTTCCTCGACCGGTTAACATGAGATGTAAACGGACACTCACCCTTTGATGTTCAGCTCTACTACCTGCGCCACCGAGACAATACTCACCTGGAAAGAGAAGGCAGATGTACAGTTATCCTTAAAGGCGACATAAACAGAAAGAAAACATGGAAACGATTAAAGATGGTGGTGGTGGGGGCTGTGGTGGTGATGGTGCTGATGGTGGTGATGGTGGTGATGGTGGTGATGATGGTGGTGACGGTGGTGGTGGTAGTGATGGTGGTGGTGATTGTGGTGATGGTGGTGGTGGTGATTGTGGTGATGGTGGTGGTGGTGATTGTGGTGATGATGGTGGTGGTGATGATGGTGATGGTGGTGGTAGTAATGGTGGTGGTGATTG
>NC_061836.1:10019375-10024375 GCF_019202785.1 Penaeus chinensis
AATGAGTATTCACAAGTTTCAGCACTATTATGCACATTGATGAAATCAGTACAGACTACACAAGATAAAATAAACGATCGATGATTGTTATATCATCCGATCGGTAATGGTAATCCGTTATTGAAACCAAGAGAAAATACACATGATATCATACCTAAGTCAGTGACTGATACAAACGCAAAAAAAAAAAAGAAAGAAAAAAAAAACGCAAGAAAAAAAAAAAAAAATACTGCCGAACTTGCACCGCCAACAATATAGGCTGGAATAAACAAACAGCCTCGATCTCCCAATCAAAGAGAAAATACGAAGAAATCCTGGCGCCATTGACAACTTTTACCCCCCCCCCCCTCCCCCCGCCTTCCCCGTATCTTTCCTCCTCACCCTCACCACCTCCCTTCTTCTCCCTACCCACATCCCTGCTCACCCTCACCCCCTCCCCGCTTTCCCCATTCTCCTCCCTCCAGAAACCTGACCCCCCCACCCCCTCCCCCCGGAAACCTGACCCCCGGTGCGTCGGAAGGACACGGAAAACCTCTTACTGCTTGACCGACTTGATCTTAACACCAACCCGTGTTCTTCTGTAGCCCCGGGCGAGATGCTGTAGGTTTTCTCCGTCTGTCTGACCTGCCTGGCCTCACTCCGATCTGTGGGTGGGTGTGGGGGAGGCTTTGGGAGGAGAGGGGTTGCTGAGCGGTGTGGGGGAAGGGGGAGGGGGTGTTGGGCGGTGTGGGGAAGGGGGAGGGGGTGTTGGGCGGTGTGGGGAAGGGGGAGGGGGTGTTCGAGCGGTGTGGGGAAGGGGGAGGGGGTGTTGGGCGGTGTGGGGGAAGGGGGAGGGGGTGTCGAGCGGTGTGGGGGAAGGGGGGGTGTTGAGCGGTGTGGGGAAGGGGGAGGGGGTGTTGGGCGGTGTGGGGGAAGGGGGAGGGGGTGTTGAGCGGTGTGGGGGAGGGGGGAGGGGGTGTTGGGCGGTGTGGGGGAAGGGGGAGGGGGTGTTGGGCGGTGTGGGGGAAGGGGGAGGGGGGTGTTGGGCGGTGTGGGGAAGGGGGAGGGGGTGTTGGGCGGTGTGGGGGAAGGGGGAGGGGGTGTTGAGCGGTGTATGGGAAGGGGGAGGGGGTGTTGGGCGGTGTTGGGGAAGGGGGAGGGGTGTTGGGCGGTGTGGGGGAAGGGGGAGGGGGTGCTAAGCGGGTGTGGGGGAAGGGGGAGGGGGTGTCGACGCGGTGTGGGGGAAGGGGGAGGGGGGTTGTCGAGCGGTGTGGGTGAAGGGGGGAGGGGGTGTTGAGCGGTGTGGGGGAAGGGGGAGGGGGTGTTGGCGGTGTGGGGGAAGGGGGGAGGGGGTGTTGGGCGGTGTGGGGGAAGGGGGAGGGGGTGTTGGGCGGTGTGGGGGAAGGGGGAGGGGGTGTTGGGCGGTGTGGGGGAAGGGGGAGGGGGTGTTGGGCGGTGTGGGGGAAGGGGGGGGGTTGTTGGGCGGTGTGGGGGAAGGGGGAGGGGGTGTTGGGCGGTGTGGGGAAGGGGGAGGGGGTGTTTGGCGGTGTGGGGGAAGGGGGAGGGGTGAATGGCGTGGGGAAAGGAGGGGTTGAATAGCGTGGGAAAAAAGGGTTGAGCACTGTGAGGGGAAAGGGGGTAGAAAGGCGTGGGTGAAGGGGTGGGGTTGAACGGCATTGGGAAAGGGGGTGTTTTGAGCGATGTGGAGAGAGGAGGGGAGTGGCTGATTCTGGGGTCGGGTCGAGGTGAGGGTTGAGGGCGGGGTGGTATGTGTGTGTTGGAGGTGTGTGTGTGTGTGTGTGTGTGTGTGTGTGTGTGTGTGTGTGTGTGTGTGTGTGTGTGTGTGTGTGTGTGTGTGTGTGTGTGTGTGTGTGTGTGTGTTTGCGTGTGCGTGCGTGTGTATCTTCTATATTCTTTTATTTTTCTTTATTTTTTCTTTCTTTCTTTTGAATGTGTGTACATTGTATTCGGGCGTTTAATTGTGTCTTTATTTATAAAAGAATGTATAAAAGTATATATGACCAATTTCATATCTATACTGCGTAAATTGTATTTTTTTCTTTTCATTTCCCGCTGCATACACTGGACATACATTGTTCGTATTTCAATTGTTTTTTCCCCCTTTTCCCTCTCCATTCCTCTCCTCCTCCCTTTCGAAATGGGTCAAGTTGTACCCGTTTTGTTAACAACTATGGTAGTATATGTGAACGCGAGGGTGGAACAATGTCTCTCGTTAAGGGTGAGTGCAGGCAAAAGTGTGCAACTTCCTCTCTACTGACACCATCACCCTCAGGAATTTTATCACTTTTTATTTCGCTCCCTTTTCTCCTTTTTTTCGATTCCAAAATCCCAAACACTTCAACGGGATACTTTTTTTCATTTTATTTTTTTCACGAGAAGAGGTAGTGACCGGGTTGTATTGACAGTATATAGGCCTATGACCATCATTTTCTCGGGACTTCTGAGGCACCAAAACACTCCTGTGCTTACCGCCCTTCTTGAACCAATGCGAAAGTCTAATTTTCGGCCTTCATCAATTATATCGTGTGTAATCAAATTACTGCTAGGTGGACTATCTCGTTTGTGTTTACATGACTATGAGAATAAAAAAATCAAAATAAGTTTATAAAAATAATAACAAAAACTAACCCGGGACTCTGCATTTCCAGGTTCGCAAATCGCCATAAGCTGAACTATAAAAGCCGCCGTAACTAGAAGCCGACGGCGTTTTCGTTGGCGTTAAAGCTTCTTACATTAAGCCTGCCCCTAAATCTGGAGAGAGAGTAAACGAATAATTTCCACAGTCTGCGCCCAAGATTTACAAGTAATTGCACTTTGCTGTAGTCACCCCTACGCCCAAGTTTTCTCTCACTGCCCTATCTCGCCGCTACTATCGCAATAATGTATCTGGACCATTTGCCCCCACACTTCCTCCCCCGAAGAGATGGAGTGGCCGCGCGCTCCCTCGCCGGGAATTATCTTTGTCTGATATACGCCGTCGTTCTTATTGCAATGTACGCCCAATCCAGCGAGGATCGCGCGAGAGGCTGTCGGCTCGTTCGGGTGAGAAACGGCCGCGGTGAAGATGTCTGTCGGACGAAGCTGATGTGCAGACGGAATAACTATCTACGGCTACTGTCCTTGCACTTACAACATAGAAAATACATTGTATACATATATACATACATATATATACATGTACATATATGCATATACACTCAAATACATACACAGACATACATACATACGCACACACACATACACGCATATTTGTATGTATATATATATACAAACATACATACATATATAAATAAATAAATTTATATATATGTGTGTGTGTGTGTGTGTGTGTAGGTATTTGTGTGAGGCCAGATTTTTTAAGAGTGCTGCCTCGCCTTCCATACCCATTTTGAAGCGAGCAGCCACGCCCACCGAACAGGGCAGTGATTAGCCTCCTGTCGTCCGTGTAAGCGTCTCTCGTACATGGTCATCACAACATCATTACCCTCATTCGTCCCGCCCATTGCTCGCAGACATGGGCGCCATATGGGATCTCATCAGACTGGGATTTTTCCATACAGCCTGTCTTCTGCCCCCTTGTCCCCTCCCCTCCCTTTTCCCCTGTCCCCAATCTGTCTCTGTATTTTTATTTTCTCTTCTCCACTTCCTTTTCACGTTTCCTCTTTGTTGCGACTGTGTTTTCACACACAGACACACACACACACACACACACACACACACACACACACACACACACACACACACACACACAAACACACACACACACACAACACACACACACACACATGCACACACAGGCATTATATGTGATTTATAATAATAATAACAATAATAATAACAATACTAATAACACTAATAATAATAATAACAATAATAATAATAAACATAACATATACTGACAGCAGTTATTCCCTCCCACTGGGCCAGCAGTAACACGTGTAGCCATGATCAATTATAGTCGGCCATGATCTCTCGTTTCAGCTATTGTTTGAGGGAGGGCGGCATACTCCATCAACCACCTCACTCCTTCTTTCGGCTTGACCCTCTTAATAGACATTTAGATAGATAGCTATAGATTGATAGGCAGGCAGACAGAGATAGACAGACACACAAACAGACAGATAGATAGTTCGATAGATGCATACACAAATTCATATACACATATGTTTTTTCTCTCTCTCTCTCTCTCTCTCTCTCTCTCTCTCTCTCTCTCTCTCTCTCTCTCTCTCTCTCTCTCTCTCTCTCTCTCTCTCTGTCTCTCTCTCTCTCGCTCTCTCTCTCTCTCTCTCTCTCTCTCTCTCTCTCTCTCTCTCTCTCTCTCTCTCTCTCTCTCTCTCTCTCTCTCTCTCTCTCTCTCTTTCAATTATGAGAAACCACAAAAAAATGACAGAGATGTCTTCCGATTTATTAGGGGCGTCAGTTTCATCTACCTCGTTTAAAACAAAGTAACAAACAAAACAAAATGTCACCTAGGCCGCTTTTAATTTCGCGTCACTGACGCAATAAACATTTGATCGTGGATTACTATAACGCCGATCAAGTATTTTTTTTTTCCCCTTACCCACGTGCCCTTTGTCCTGGTCGTCCATATGTTATTCTCCCGCCAGTCTCCCCTCGGTCTAGTTGTTTCCCTCCTCTTCCCCTCTTTCCACCCCCTTTACTCCTCTGCCTTTCTTAATCCTTGTCTCCGTTTCCCTCTCTCTTTATCCATTATTCTTTTTCATCTCTTGATTTCGCCCTTTATTTTATCACTCTCCCTTTGCTACCTCTTCCTCTTCCCTCAGTCCCTGCTCTCCCCTCATTCCCCAAGGGACAAGCCCACAACCCTCTCACCTCCCTTCCTCATCAGTTCCTTTATCTCCCCTCTCCACACTTAACCAATTCTCCACCATTCCCCCAGTCCCTTCTCCTAACCACCTTTGTTTCTCCCCCTCTTCGCTATTTCTCCCCCTCCGTCTGTTTTCCTTTCCCCTCGTTCCCATAGCCCGGCACCCCTCCCC
>NC_061836.1:10029375-10031875 GCF_019202785.1 Penaeus chinensis
TTCGTCTCTCTCTCTCTCTCTCTCTCTCTCTCTCTCTCTCTCTCTCTCTCTCTCTCTCTCTCTCTCTCTCTCTCTCTCTCTCTCTCTCTCTCTTTTTTCTCTCTCTCGACAGATAAGATTTAGACCCTTGAATTCCATTTTCTATGGCTAAGCATATAGGAATATAGAAGGAAAGTGTTAGCAATTAGTACTCTCACAAAATGAAGGGTCCAAAGCCCATAAATCAGTTACACGAAATCTACAGAGTGCAGAAATAACGAATAGTGTACGAGAGGAATATCAGCATCAGAATATTCCACCTATAAAAGGATATATGCAGCATGCAAATTGATGCACAATCAGTGAGAGGGGAAGGGAATTCCGAAGAGAAAGGACTATGCCATTTTTCAGATTTCTTTATGGATATGTAATATGATTTTTTTTGTCTACTTATTACACAATCAAGAAACTGAAAGATGCAGATTCAAGTCTTTGTGTATGTATCGGCTCTTAAAGCACAGATGTACAGATGGACAAATAGACACACAAATTATATATATATACATACATATATATATATATATATATATGTGTGTGTGTGTGTGTGTGTGTGTGTGTGTGTGTGTGTGTGTGTGTGTGTGTGTGTGTATGTGTGTGTTCATATGGGTGGATGCTACATTCTTAGGGTAATGAAAGCGATGGTTTGGTAGCTTAGGTAATGCTAACTGTTTGCATGCCTTCTTGCTTACAGCTACCAGCTCTGGCTAGCCTAGTGCGGAAAAGGGAGCAACTCTGCACAAGCCTCCCCTGCCGATTCATAGCCTCTCCAACATCGAGACTTGTGCAGTGCCTCCTCGTGGCCACCCATGAAAACTGGGTATCTTGCGGTCCCAGGCTAAACTGTAGGGGATTTCGTAGCAGCAGGAGGCTCTAGAGGTATGGAGTCATGGCCCTCCGGCGTATCCATACCAACTCCTCAGCCCCCTGGGGTTATTGGGCGGCTCGGGGGAGATAGGCCTTGCCAGTCCTCCTCCTTCCAGATACTCACTGGCACCAGACCATATAAACGTAAATGCTGTGGGATGGGTACTGCCCCTCTCACCCAGCAAGTGAGGTGGGCTGCAGGCCCCGTTGGGATGGCTGTCTGCACCCTGGCAGCTGCCAACTCAGCGTGAGGCCTGTGGGACAAAGCCCAAAGAAACCCCATAGGTAGACGTTGGGCCCCACAGCCTGCTGTCCCCTTGTCTCCTTTAAATGGGGCAATGCTGGCGGGCGTGGCAGAGTCTGGAGCAACTGCCCGAGGTTTAACCTAGGCGGGCTATATAGGTAGAATGATGATCGATCACCATTGCTATCAAGGTAACTGAAGTGGTTGGAAGTTGAGGTGGCTACCCTTTTGGAGTGGAAAAACCTGGCAGCAGCATGATCAGTTTGGTTGGGTACACATACTATTGGTTGTTTTGGGGCAATGGTCATCATCTTAGTCCCCATAGCTAAGGAGCTGGTCTTAGTAGCAAGAGCAGCCTCCTGGTATCAGACTCCAACCCGTATTGTTGGTATAACAATCAGGTACTGTGGCTAAGATCAACCACATTCTTGTTAGCACTCACTGGAGGATACTCCAGAACTGCAGGGTGTTGAATTCTGTGGTATTGATCATAGATTAGTTGTAGCTACCCTACAGTCCACTTCAAAACCCAATCGAATGGCCACTCCAGCATGCTTCACTTGGACAGATTGAGGGAGGAGTGTGCGTGGAGGTTTACCCAGCAGTCTCTGATTGGTTCACAGCACTCAAAAACCTGATAGACCTTGTAGATCTATGGGATTCCTTTAAGTGTGAAACACTCGATGCAGCAATGAAGCCCACTGTCGAATTTCCGAGGGCAAGGCAGAATATCATATCACTGGAGACATTGGAGGCCACAGATGTGTTGAATGACAATCGGGATTTGTGCCATTCCTTAGTGAGCAGGGCTTGGACACTACTGAGAAGGGACAAGGAACATTTCATCAGGAATCTTGCTAAGGAGGTTGAAGGCCATTTCCTAGCAAATGACCTTCGTCTTCAGTTTCCTCTGTAGATGGATAGATCATGTGAACGTTGGGCTGAGTATTTTGAGCAGCTGTATCAGGTAAACCCTCCAGCAGTTAATCCCTGTGCCAGAACCACCCATCAGCAAGAAACCTCCTGCCATCTGGCAGTCTGGTTCCATTCCCCCGGACCTGTTGAGTGGATTGTAGCAACTACCATGATATCACACTAATCAGTATATCAGGCAAGGTTTTCTGAAACAGATCTGTGACCAACTAAGGCACCAGCGACTGGATGTTTGGATTCACTCCTGGCAAGTCCACAATAGAGTACATCCTAGCGCTTTAAGTCATGGAAAGTCGTCGTGAGTTTGGCCATGGGCTGCTTGCAGCCTACATCGACCTAAAGACTCGGTGCATCGCGAATTGTTATGGGCGATCCCACATAGATTATTGGCTTAATAGCAAGCCTATATACTTGTACTGA
>NC_061836.1:10036875-10041875 GCF_019202785.1 Penaeus chinensis
AGAAAGGAAAATAGGAAAAATAAGGAAGGTTAGAAAATAATATAAAAAAAAAGTCTTGCGAAACACAAAAAATGGTTTGGCGAGACATTGAAAATTCTCACGTATTGGCGAAGTCTACCCTTGAATACTGCACACGCCCAACTGCACAACTCCTTACCCTCGTTTTCTTTCACTCTCCATTGGTGGATCTCACAATAAATTAAACTCGCTGACGTCTGCACTTCGATTCGTCTTTATGTGGAATGACACTTATCTATACTTACAATATATATATATATATATATGAGTTTTTGTTTTTATTTTTTAAAGATTTGTTCGTTCCTTTTTGCTTTCCCTTTACTTCACCTTTTTTTCGTGATATCAATTAAAGGTTATTATTTAAAGGGACATTATATTACAGTTTAATACGACTGCACGAACATGGATGACGTAGTATCAATGATTACGTGAATAAACGCAAAAACACCACTGAAAATAGGATGAAAATCATGATAACAATAAAGACTGCAATGATGATTGATAATGATGATGATGAAGATATTTCTTTTCCACTGAAATTACTAACACTACTGATAACCGCAACAAAAATAATAATACAATACCAATAACGTCATAAACCTAATAAGGCTTTGGTAGCAGTAATATAATTTGGCGACACACTCATAACAATAATAACAGCAAAATAACTACATTTATTAGTACTATCGGAAATTCATTCAGTAGTAATGATGTGAAGGACCGTCAAGGGCAGAAAAAAATAAAATAAAGTTATACACGGAAACGAGAGAGCATCGCAGAACATAATAACGGATGTACAGATGAGACAAATTCACCGCAGTTTATCTTGCAAATTAAAGTATGAATCTGTGTCGAATGTCTGCCGCATTATGCTTGATATCAAGTGATAGTTTCTCGGGAGAGAGAGAGAGAGAGAGAGAGAGAGAGAGAGAGAGAGAGAGAGAGAGAGAGAGAGAGAGAGAGAGAGAGAGAGAGAGAGAAAGAGAAAGAGAGAGAAAGAGAGAGAGAGAGAGAGAGAGAGAGAGAGAGAGAGAGAGAGAAGAGAGAGAAGAGAGAGAAGAGAGAGAGAGAGAGAGAGAGAGAAAGAAGAGAGAGAGAGAGAGAGAGAGAGAGAGAGAGAGAGAGAGAGAAAGAGAGAGAGAGAGAGAGAGAGAGAGAGAGAGAGAGAGAGAGAGAGAGAGAGAGAGAGAGAGAGAGAGAGAGATTTTACCATGTATCTCTTTGTTACACGTAATTAACGAGGGCTCTGGAGCAAAGATTTCTGCTAAGTTATACATTAGCCTTGTTCCTCCCACTACACGGAAATTCGGAGATTCCGCCACACTCAAAACTGGATAACTTAAAATTCAAAAATGTATCAGATAATTTCCCGAGAGATTATTCATTACACCCAAAAAAAATCTTATACATTCCAAGTTCTTTAGCAATACACGCGTCGAAATCCTCACCGGGAAACAAAAGATGAGAGAAAAGAGGTAAAGCATAAACGAGAGAGCGAGACAGAGAGAGAGAGAGAGAGAGAGAGAGAGAGAGAGAGAGAGAGAGAGAGAGAGAGAGAGAGAGAGAGAGAGAGAGAGGCTGAGAGAGGGAGAGAGAAAAAATGGATCCTTGATGCATTTCTCTTTGTCCAATTTAGGCGTCCTCTTAAAGCGAGAGGAAATTTCGTCTGACCATTTTGTTTATTTTCGACCAGCGTTACATCTTTCCATTTTCCCGTTTTCCTACACTGTTGCATGTGCGCTCTTTCACTTCGCCCATTCTTGTGCAGATTTTAAAATATTTTCTCCCTTAATCATGGTACCTATTTCGATCTCTCTCTCCTTCTCTTTCGTTCACGTTCTTCCTTCATTCTCACTATTCTTTTTTGTTTTCCTTTTGTCCCCTTTTATTCATACCTTCTATCTTCTCTCTTTCTGATTCATAGTCGTCTTCTTCCCTACTTCAATCTTTCTCACAATATTCTTCTTTCTTCCTCTTTGTCCTCATTCCCTTTCATTCCTACCTTCTTTTCTCTTCTCTCTCTTCCCCCCTTCAATCTCTTCCTTCTATTTCCCTTTCCCTCTTCTTCTCTCTCATCATTTATGTCTACCCTCCCGTTCTTCATTTGTTTTCCTTTCCCTCTTTCGCTGTCTCTCTAATCGTCTTCTTCCTCTATCTCGTCCCTCAGTTGTTTTCCTTTCTCTCTTTCTCTCCCCATCCGCGAAGCTTCCTTTTACCAAGATAGCCTCAGCTGCTCCATTAGCAGGCCAGCATCACCACGTCGGAATCAATTACAGCGGTGGGCGTCGTGTGGCGTGAGACGGGCGGAGGGTGGGCGGACGTGGTGTTGCAGCCGCCCCCTTCTACGCTATGAAGCCCTCTTTCAGTATGGGCAGACGTAATACGCGTTGACCCCTTCTTCGCCGTGAAAGCCTCCTTCAGTGTGGGCGGACGTGGTGTTCCAGTCGCCCTCCTTTATTGTGGGCGGACGTAGCGCTCCAGTCGCCCTTCTACGTCATGAGACCACCATTCAGGATGGGGGCGCGTGGTGTTCCAGCCGACCTCCTTCTTTGCCATGAAACCCTCCTTCACTTCTGACCGCTGCATCAGCCTTTCTTGCGATCTCTTTTCCTGATTAATTCTAATCGATAAAGGCGTTAAAACTAGGACGCGAACAGGATTCAACCCCCGTGGGTGGATCTCCGGAATTTTGTTTGTGTGCAGACAGGTGTATGTGCATGAACACAAAGGTGCATATGTACATGTTATTACCGTGTGCACAAAGACGGACGACTGATTTAGAAGAGAGAAAGAGAGAGTGAGAGAATGAGAGAGAGAGAGAGAGAGAGAGAGAGAGAGAGAGAGAGAGAGAGAGAGAGAGAGAGAGAGAGAGAGAGAGAGAGAGAGAGAGAGAGCGATATATATATATATATATATATATATATATATATATACATATATATATATATATATATATATATATATATATATATATATATATATACATATATATATATATATATATATATATATATATATATATATAGAGAGAGAGAGAGAGAGAGAGAGAGAGAGAGATAGATAGACTGAGAGAGAGAGAGAGAGAGAGAGAGAGAGAGAGAGAGAGAGAGAGAGAGAGAGAGAGAGAGAGAGAGAGAGAGAGAGAGAGAGAGAGAGAGAGCGATATATATATATATATATATATATATATATATATACATATATATACATATATATATATATATATATATATATATATAGAGAGAGAGAGAGAGAGAGAGAGAGATAGATAGATAGACTGAGAGAGAGCATGGTAAAAATATATTTTAAAAAATAACAAATTAATGGAGACAAATGCAGGTCGATACGAAAAGATGCAACAGGATATTGGAATGGTTTCCAGAACGTAGATCCCATTTGTAATCCGTTTACCCACTGCAGCATCCCATCAGCAGTTCACCCATTCGCCTTTGTTAAACAGTGCACCGCCAAAACCATATTTCATTTTTTTCTTATTCATTGAAGTAGCTCTCTCTCTCTTTCCCTCTCTCCTACCTATTTCTCCCATTCCCCTTCTCCCTTTTCTCTCTCTACCATCCTTTCCATCAACCCATATACCTATTCCCAAACACCCATCCCAACTACCACCATGCCCTCCCATCTCCGTTCATCAGTCTACCCTCCTCCTACATAGTCTGGAACAATCACAACCACTCACCCATCCAAAATATTGGTGCATAAACGCTTGAGCAACATCGGTTTTCCATTAACGAGAGGGGAATCGTCTGCCATTAGAGGATGGGAAAATGCCATGGTTTTTCCTGTTGCACGAGGGACGATTCAAACCCGCCAAGCACAAGCCCGTTGGCCAAGTGTCGGCTTTGGGTACACTGTGCGTTTACGTGAGCTTGTTGAGTGCACGGATAGGTTGCAGATGAGCTTGTTTTTTGTTTGCTTGTTTGTATGTTGTCTTTTTGAGGGGTGAAGGGGTTGCAGTAGAGGTGGGGGGGAGGGGGTAGAAGAGGGTAGGGGAAGGAGTGGATAGGAGAAGAGAGGCGGAAGAGAGAGGAGGGGGAGAAAAGGTGGAGGAGGGCAGGTGGAGATTAAGGAGGAGTGGGAGAAGTAAGAAGAAAGAAGGGGAAAAGGTGAAGAGGAAAATAGGTGGAAAGGAGAAAGGAGGGGGAAAGAGAAGACGAAGAAATAAAAAAACAAGGAAACACACACACACACACACACACACACACACACACACACACACACACACACTCACGCACACACGTACACACGTACACAAGCACACACGCACAAACACACACATATGTGTGTATTTATCTATCTATCTACCTATAATGTATGAATATATGGACAAATATATTGAAATGAGCTACAGACATGGACGAACAAAAAGACAAATAAGCATGGATAGAAACGCAAAGACATACAGAGTGGGAAGGGCAAAAGCACATTATCCAGACTACCAATCCCTCCTGGATATGTTATGGATTATCAAGCTCAGGGATATGCGCCGCGGGTGGCTAACTCAACTATAGTGCAGTCCCGGATGTCGTGACTGCTAATGCACTGCTCGACTCGCTGATTGAGCATTATTAGTGGGCGTTATTAACGCTCTGCCTCACACATTGAAGACGGAATGTTTAGCTGTGATAGGTTCGACGCTGAATACATTAATGCTGTCGCTGTACTTACGGGATTATTATGTGTGTGGGCTGGAACTGGTAAAAGGTGATATTGAAAGAGATGGAGACGCTCGTAAGATGTTAAGGAAGAAAGACTGCAAGTAAATTGGAAGATTGGCATGTACGCACAGAATACACAAATACGCACAAACACACTATATTCCCTTCCCTCATCCCCTACACACACTACCTCCCCACATCCCCAAAGACGTACATACAATCACATACACATCTCCCCCACGCAAACCCCCCAAACTCTTACACACACACACACACACACACACACACACACACACACACACACAC
>NC_061836.1:10051875-10066875 GCF_019202785.1 Penaeus chinensis
ATATACATATATACACCGTTTACCTAACCAATCCCAAACAACACAGCCATAAAATGTGAAGTCAGGCATCAACATTTGGTAATATCAACTAGAATTGAAGGGGGGTAGGGGTGGAGGGTAGGGGGTCATTGGGTATTAATCACTGCCGTTGTATTCAGTAGTTGCTCACGGTTAATGACCAAACATTCCTGGCAAGACATATCGTTAATCAATGGCTGTGGATGTCTGATGTTGCCTGCATGGGTAGGGGTAGGAGTGGGGGGGCAATGGTCACGGTGAGGCCTTGATCTTGAGATCAAGTGTTTTTTTACTGCCATGTTAATCTTATTTATGGTTTATTGGGTGATTCAAACTTTTATTAATCTTATTGCCTATTTCTCTATTAATTCATTTTCATTTTCTTCAGTGATTTCGTATAATCATGACGGTCATTTCCTCAGTTTACCAGTGTTGTTCTGTTTCGGAGATTCAGATAGTCACTGATCTCTCTTTTTCTCTCTTGCCCCAACCCTTTCTCTCTCTCTTTTCCTTTTTCTCTTTTGCTCTTTTCTCTCTTCTTTCTCTCTCTTTTCGCTTTCGTTTTCGTCTTCGTCTCTCTTTCCATTTCTCTTTCTCTCTTACTTTTCCTTTCCCACTCTTTTTCATTCCTCTCTCCCCCTCCCACTCCCTCTTCCCCTCCCATACAAACCCACCGTGCTCCATCCCCCAATTTCGTCACTTAGTTCTCTCGAGCCATGCTGTCTAATCGACTCCCGGAAACGACGAAACCGAATAAGGTCCCCGCCAATCAGCAGATGTTCCGCTACTTATTGCCTCCCATCGATAATGTATATCTCTCAAAGGCGATGGAACGGAGGAAGAAGGGGAGATAGAGAAAGGAGGAAGAGGAATGGTGCGAGGGGAAGGAAGGAATGACGGTGCGAGGTGAGGGGAGCAGGGATGGTGAGAGGGGAGGGGAGGGGAGGGGAGGAGGGGTGGGGGAAGAGGGGTCACAAAGAACAATTTAGGTTAGTATTGTTATTCGGAAGCATCACAACGACAGCTGTTGTCACCTCGACGCCCTCCCTAACACTGGAACACGCATCGTCATCTTCAAACCACCATGCGCCCCCTTTCACAGTCAGCAAGTCCAGCCAATCCACGCCTGCTCCTCCCCCCCCCCCCCCCCAGCCCAATCTGCCTCATAGCCCCCTCCCCCTCCGACGCTCTTCCTCCACCCTTACCCCCTCCCCCATCCCCAATTCCCGATCCTCGTCACCAAAGCGCTCGGACGAACAACAGACACCAGGGAGCTAGACGGACAAAAGAGGGGGAGATGGAGAGTGTCTGCGAGTGGGAGGGGAGGGAAGGGGAAATGGGTGGTAGAGGGAGAAGGGGAGAGGAGACGGTTGGCAGGAAGAGCGGGAGGGGAGGAGAAGGGAGGGGAATGCTAGGGGGAGAAGAGGAGGGACTGAGAAGTGGAGGGAAGGCGGCTGGTAGAGAGGGGAGGGGAGGACGAGGAGATGGCTGGAAAGGACGGCTGGAGAGGATGGGGAGATGATCGGCGAGGAAGGGAGGGGAGGAGAGATCACTGGTAATGAAAGGCTGGAAGGGGAGATGGCTACAGGGGAGAGGTGGGCGGCGTCTAAAATCTAAATACCATTAAATCACCACTCGTCAAACATGCAAATACCGGCGTCGAGTTGGTGGACAGATACGCCCGCAGTGTTACGGGCGGCGTTGGTGTCGTTTCCTCCGAGATTCAACGTGTGGGGACAGCCGATTCTGTCGTCTGCTTTCTCAGATTTATTGTTTTTGTTTTTTCTTCTTCGCTTGAATTTATGTCGTCTCTTTGCGTATTTTTTTTTTCATTCTCTTCTCTTCTCTTTCTTCTTCGTGTTGAAATATATCATTAGTTTCCTCAGAGGCCTTTTATTTCTAAATATTGTTTTTATTGTATTCCTTTCTTCCGTTTCGTTTCTGGTCTTCCTCCTGCTTTCTCCGAATGTTTTCATTTATCTTTTCTTCTTCCTTTCTGTTTCACATTCTGTCGTCGGACTCCTTCCAAACTTTTCATTGTCCTTTCTTTTTCTTCTTTCTCGTTTTTCTGTTTTTTTTCGTTTTTCTCTTCTGCATTGTCTCATTGCGTCAGCATTAATCTTGCTTTGCAATTGGATTCTGTGTTATTTTCTTTAGATTACCCACTATCATAAATGCATAAAAACATGAGAGAGAGAAGGAAAGAAAGAGGTCGAGAGTGAATGAGTAAGTGAGCGAATAAATGTGTCTTTATGTACGTGTGTGTATTTCTCCATAAAGAGAGCTCCTAAACCTAAATCTGATTACAGGTGTTCCCCCTCAAAATGACTGTCGCATTATCGCACTGTAGAGTGTTGTTTGATGTGAATTAATTAAACTTCGAAATTAATTAAATGGTTGCACTAATTAAACGAAATCCTAATGGATGCAGAAGACAGGAATGCCGCCCAGCCTCAATTCCCGATAGAATGAAGTGTATAAACTCTTAATGAGGGTCGCGTTGCAAATGTTCCTTTGGCATTGATGCAAGAGCTCCACTGGCAATTGCTACTAATGAATATTTACGACTTTGCAACAATATATCTACTACCCAAAAAGCACTTCGTTAAAAAAAAAAAGATGCCTACTAACTTGCATAAACACAGTATACATGTCGACACAGATATGTAAATGCGCTTAATGTGTAAAATTCTTCAGACAAACTCGCCAAACTTCAAGGAACTTTTTTTCTGAATATTTTGTGCCTGATGAATGCTGTATAACGCTAATGTTCACCGGAAGCTTGTCATTTTCGCCTTATCTCCAGGCCAGCCGATAGTTTCTTTAGCAAACATAAAAAGACTAAGGATAATCCTAAAATGAAATTCAATACTAATGTGTTGATTTTAGTCAGTTCTTGTCTTATTTTAAACAGAACCACCAGTAACAACATTATTAGTAGCACTATTGCCAACACATCAATGACCTCTCCTTCTTTTACCTACTATTTCTGCTACTACTACTACTACTGCTACCACTACTGCTACTGATGATGATATTGATAACACACGGAAAAGAGAAGCGGAAGAAGGCATTCAAATACATATCAATTTTGGTAATACTAAGCAGAGGGATTAAGAGCATTCCCATTGCAAAGATAACCTAATCGAGGGCGGGTCTAAGACCGCAGAGCAAGTATTTATGATATCTCATAAAAAAAATATTGAATTCATAGCGATAGAGAAGATAAGAGCGAGAGAGGTGCTTTCTGTTCTATCTCTTTCTCTCTATCTTTATTTATTTAGATCTTTAGGGGTCTTTCCCTTCCGTCTCTGTGTCTTTATTTGTCTCTGTCTGTTTGTTAGTCTCATTCTTTCATTCTCTCCCTTCCTCTCCCCCCCCCCCCTCCCCCTCCCCTCTCTCTCTCTCTCTCTCTCTCCCCTCTCTCTCTCTTTTCTCTCTCTCTTTTCTCTCTCTCCTCTCTCTCTCTCTCATACACACAAAACACACCAAAAACCCCCACACACACACACACCACACAAAACACAACAAACACCCACACACCACACACACACAATATAATATTAAAAATATATATTTATATATATTTTTATATAATGTTTTGTGTGTTTGTGTGTGTTTGGGTTTTTTTTGTGTGTGTGTGTGTTGGGGGGTGTGTGTTGTGTGTTTTGGTGTGTGTTTGTGTGTTGTGTGTGGGTTTGGGGGGGGAAAGTGTGTGGTGTGTGTGGGGGGGTGGGGGGGGGGGTGTTGGGGGGGTGGGGGTGGGTGGGGGTGTTTTGTGTTTTGGGGGGGGGGTGTGGGGGGGGTTGTTTGTGTGTGGGTGGGTGGTGAGGGGGGGTGAGTTGGGGGGAAGGGGAAATGAGGTGGTGAGTTGGAGTTGGGGGGTGGTTTTAGGGGGGTGGGGGTGAGGTTGGTGAAGGTTGGGTGATGGGGGTTTAGGGAGTGATTTAAAATTTAATTTAGTGAGTGGGGTAAATGAGTGATGAGGGGGGGTGAGTGAGGGGGGGGCGTATGTTTTTTCGTGTTTGCGTGATTGTAAAAAATATCAAAACCCGGGGGAAAAGTTAACAAAATTTATGGTGTAAAAAAAAAAAGGGGTAATTAAAAAGAAGGGCAATTTATTAAAAAAAAAATTAAAAACTTTTTTTTTTGTTTAATTTTAAATTTAACAAACCTTCACCCCTTTTCTTTTAAAATTGTATTTTCCCGTGGAACCAATTTCCCCTCTTTTTTAAAAAAGAGCCCCCCCTCCCAAAAATTAACCCAAATTTACAAAACCTGTTTTCACCCCCCGGCCCCTTTAACACGGTTTTTCCACTAAATCCGTGTAAAAAAAATTTGGTTTGGAAAAAATTTTTTTTCCCTTTATTTTTTTTATTTGGGTTTATCCTTTTTAAAAGTTTTTTGGTTGCCTAAATTTTTTCCCTTTCTTTTTTTTGCTCTCTTTTTTCTTCTTCCCTTTTATACACACAACAAAAAAACACACAAAAACATAAAAAATTTTTTATTTTTTTAAATAAAATTTTAAATAAATATATAAATATATATAATTTAAAAATATATATAATATATTTATAATAATATATATATATTTTAAAAATATTTAATATAAAATAATATATTATATAACTTTTTGGGTTTTTGTTGGTTGTTGTGTTTTGGTTCCAAACGGGGAACAATATAAAATATAATTTTTTATAATTATAAAATAATTTTTTTAAAATATTATTATTTAATTTTAAAATATTTTTATTTAAATTTTATAATTTTTAAAACCTTTACCCCTTCTTTCTCCCCATTTTCCCCTTTCCCTTTTACACCCTCCCCTTTCCCTCCCTTTTCCTCCCCCCCCCCCCCCCCCCCCCCCCCCCCCCTTTCTCTTTTTTTTTTCTTTCTCTTTTTTTCCTCCCTTTCTCTTTTTTTTTTTCCCCTTTTTTCTTTTCTCCCCCTCCCTCCTCTTCCCTCCCCCTCTCAAATGTTTTTCTACATGTTCAAACCCCTTCAAAAAAGGCTCTTGCTGCCGCCCCCACTCCATTTATCTCCAAAAATTCCCCTCCCCAAAAACCCCATTACCAAAATCCAAAACCCGCCCACCCCCCTTCCCCCACCCAAATAAAGAGTCCCCTTAAAGCTCTCCTCACAACATATAAATTGCTGTCAATCTGTCACCAGACATTTGACTTACTAGTGGTTCAGCTCCCTGCCTCCCTCCCCTCTGCTCTTTGTCGCTCTTCTTCTCTCTTACTCCTCCTGCGATGCTCCTTCTCCTTTCCTCTTCTCTCCTCCCCTACCTCTCCCTCTTTTGATGCCTTTCCCCCTTCCCCTATCTCCTTCCTCTTTCCCTTATTCATCCCTCTCTCTCATTTCGCTACCCTATCAATACTCCTCCCTCTCCTCTCCTTACCCTCCTACTCTCTCCCTATCTCCCCCTCCTCCTTCAAACTCCCTCTCATCCTCCTTCCCTTACTTTCTCCTTCAACCTTCCCACTTTCCCTCTCCCCCCCCCCCATCATTGCTCTCATCCTCCTCTCATCCTTCACCTCTCCCTCACCTCCCATTCTCCCCCTCTCCCCCTCTCCCCCTCCCTCTCCTCCTTCAGCCCTTCCTTCCTCCCCATCCTTTTCCTTGGGAGACGTTCGGCGGATGTTGATTACATTCAGATCAATTTGAAGTTTGGCGCTCCAGTCCACTGTGCCTTCCTCCGCTCACGCGAGGATGGGAGAAAAGGATTGTGTGTGTGTGTGTGTGTGTGTGTGTGTGTGTGTGTGTGTGTGTGTGTGTGAGTGAGTGAGTGAGTGAGTGAGTGAGTGAGTGAGTGAGTGAGTGAGTGAGTGAGTGAGTGAGTGAGTGAGTGAGTGCGTGCGTGCGTATGTGCGTGTGTGCGTGCATTGTACTGCATCATCATACCATCTCCGAATACGTTACAGTTACTCGTGTAAAGTAAAGAGTATTCCACAAGAAGGCAATTTATATCAGTAAACTTTTTCCCTTGTCTAAGTAAATCTAACAAACATTCACTTGTCTCTAAATGTATCCTGTAGGAAGCCATCGGTCTTATAACAAAAGAGCCACTCATCATTACCAACATTTACATCCTGTTGTCGACACTGCTGTTAACATCGTGCCACATAAATCGTGTAAGAAATGTTTGGAACATTCTCTTTTCTCTATTATATTTACTTTCTATTCCTGTTTATCTTTTATAGTTTTTGATTGCTATTTTCTTCCTTTCTTTCTTTTGCTCTCTCTCTCTCTCTCTCTTTCTCTTTCTCTTTCTCTTTCTCTTTCTCTTTCTCTTTCTCTTTCTCTTTCTCTTTCTCTTTCTTCTCTCTCTCTCTCTCTCTCTCTCTCTCTCTCTCTCTCTCTCTCTCTCTCTCTCTCTCTCTCTCTCTCTCTCTCTCTTCCATTCCCTCTCCCTCCCTTCCTCTACTTCTCCCTCCCTTCCTCTCCCTTTCCCTCCCTTCCTCTCCCTTTCCCTCACTTCCTCTCCCTTTCCCTCCCTCCTTCTCCCTATGCCTCCCTTCCTCTCCCTTTCCCTCTCTTCTTCTCTGCTTCCCTCATTCCTTCCCCTCCCCATCCCTTCCTTCCTCCCCCCCTCTCTCTCGGCCCTTTTCTTTCTTTCTCCCTTTCCCTTTCCCTCTTCATCTCCCTTTCTCTCTCTCCCTCTCTTTTCCTCTCTTCCTCTCTTCTCTCCATCTCTCCCCCTATCATTTTTCTTCTCCCCTGTTTATATCTCCTTCCCCCTCTCCCTCCTCCATCCACCCTCTCTGTATACTGACAAGCCAAACAAAAAATTAAATCATCACTCTTTATATTATCGGTTTAAAACGGAAAAAAAATAAAGATTGTTATCTACCTAATAAAGATCAAACACGATCTTGACCAATTTCTCTGCACATCTGAAGGAGAAGGAGAGACAGACACCGAAAATCGAGGACGAATAGAATTTCTCACTTCAGATAATCTACGTTTTATAGGAATTTTATGTCAGCCAGACCACTGATAAGACTCTGGATCTTGAAGACTTTTCCCTCCCGTCTTCAATTCGGTGGATCTGTGAGCATTTGTAATTCTTATAAATTCCCCGCACGCTAAGGCAATTCGACAGTCTGGAGGCACCTCTCCAAGGACACTTTTTTCCACCCTTTTCTTTTTTTTTTCCTTTTTTTCTTTTATTTGGCGTGATGTCTCAGGTGAAGTCGACTAGGATATGGTTAAAAAATTACTATATTTTTTGTGATATGGCAGGTTTTATCAGGGGACAAAGCATTTATATTCGTGTTGGTGCGTGCGTGCGTGAGTGTGTGTGTGTGTGTGTGTAATATAATAAATATATACATATACAGATCGAGAGATACATAAATAAAAACGAATAAATAAACAACTATACGACCAAAACAAAAATAAGCCAACCATATGACAACCGTAAAGATGCTAAACAGTCAAGAGACCGTTCCAGGAGACACGAATCCATCACGCAGGACTCGGCATGCTGGAGATCCCTTTCCGTTTAGCGCCGGTTCCTGAGACACACTTACCATGAGATTTGCATTCGGGCCATGAAATCTTGTGCGGATTAGTGTGAACGAACAATTAGGCCATTTTATCTATCTACTCGTTTATCAACTCATATTTTTTATCAGTTGTTTTATCCTCGCTCGCTCTCGTGGTATCGTTGTCTTATCGCTTTAGTACTATCGTTATCAGATAAGAGGGGCCCGATAGCTAACTGTTGATTAATTAATCTCTGGGTACCATCAACATATTTTCGATTATATTTTGTTATTAGTCCAAGACAAAATAAAATCCTTGATTCAAATTAAATGAATACAGTTCAGTTAACATCTCAGCGCGCTCGCCAACACCATTCCCTCTACTATCGAAAGTCCCTTATAACATAACCTATGAAAAGTTGTTGAGCGAGGAAGGATGGCAAGAATTAGAAATGACGTAGACAACGAGGCATTATTTCATGTCATGTTCCTAATCGAGGACATCTCTTGGCCCGATCCTACCAGTGACTAGTACTCCGGAGTTTATCGATTTCCTAGTACAGCAAGTATCGCCGAGGTCTCACAAGTCTATCGCGCTCTGTACTGGTGGCACTCGCTCGCTCGCTCGGTCGCTCCCTCGCTCTCGCTCAGTCACTCAGGCCGGTCCATCTGTCGCAACTTAAAGCCCTCTTGAAATTCAGTCGAATCCTTTGCCCCTTCCTTCTTTTGTGCATGGCTGCCTTGTTGGATTGGGGTTTAGACACTACTTTATTGCTGTTGTTGTTTCCCTTTCGTTATTCCAGATCTTGATTTTACTATTCTTATTATTAATGTATGGGGTGAGTACCATGATTATTACAGCATGTTTGTATTACCTAGTTAGTTTTCATATCCAAGGCCTTGCCAACTAAACCATGAAGATAAAAGATCATAAACAAAGACCAACAAAACAAATCGAAATAAAAAAGCATAAAAAACAACAAACATAAAACAAACCAGAAACGAAATAAAAAAAAAACTTAAAGAAATCCAACAAAAAGTCCCAGTTGTAAAGGTAAGACAATTGAGAGCGTCCCCTAAGTTTTACGACCTGATACTTAGAATAATGCAGCCGCCCTTGAGCCCCCAACCGCCGGAGTCCTGTCTCTGCCGCCACCCGACGCCCGCTACCGAAATGTGGGGCTTATCCCGGAGACTTACCCCAAGGCTGAGGCACTCTCGAACACTCGGGCAGGCTCTGGGCAATGTGTCTCGCTTGGCACTACTAAGTCACTGGAGGGGGGGAGGGGGTCGGTTGAGAAGTTGGGAGGGGAAGGGAGAGAGGGATGAGGGGAGTTACTGTAGGGGAAGGGGTGAGGATGTTTACTGTAGGGGAGGTATGGAGGGGCAAGGGAAGGGGAGGATGGTAACAAGATGGGAGAGGGTAGGGGGAGAATGGGGGTCTACGGAGAGGGAAGGATGAGGCGAAGAGGGGTAAAGGCACGTCTCCGCGATGTCTGTTCGGGATGTCTGAATCACTTGGGGCAACGCCATTGGTCCTTAAAAGCATGCATGCTCGAGATGGATAGCTCTTAAGGGCGGTACAAATTTATGCACGAAAAATGGTTCTCTTTCCCTCCGCGTCACAATTCTGCCCCCCCCCCCCTCTCTCTCTCTCACTCCCTCTTTCTCTCTTTCTCTTTCTCTTTCTCTTTCTCTCTCTCTCTCTCTCTCTCTCTCTCTCTCTCTCTCTATATATATATATATATATATATATATATATATATATATATATATATATATATATATATATATATATATATATATATATATATATATATAACCATCTATCTCTCCCTGGTTTATTATCGCTTACGTTTTCTTCTTCAACTTCCTAAATTCCATATTTTTCTCCATTATCCTTCCTCTCTTTATCTCACTATCAGTATCATTATTCCCCAGTAACCTCAATTATCTTCCCCCTTTACCTCCCCTACCAGACACTCCTACGATCTGCAAAACCCCACAGACTGTCCTTACAGTGTCTTCCCATTGCCATCTCTCCATCTCTCCCCCCTCTTAGTCACTCCCAACCCCCTCAATTACCCTCCACCTGCAACAACAATTCCCATACCGTCACCAATCTTCCCTGTCCTTTCTCTCCCTTCCCCACACACTACCCTAACAACTCCAGAACCATATTAACCCATCCCGACCCTCACCAACTACCCTACTTTCCCTTACCCATAGCCCTGCCAACCACACATCTCTCTAATCATCCCCTCCAACCACCCCCTCCTCACCCAGCTAACGACCCCCACAACCATCCCCTTCCCCTTCCTCTTTCTCCTCCACTCCCCTTCTATTCCCCACCTAACCCCGGTCACCTATCCCCCGTCCTTCCCCCTTACCAACACCCCAGCCCCCCACAAACTCAATAAGAAAATATCCTCGACACCTTCCAATAATCCACGGAAGACCAAGAGGCCCTCCTGACATGCAAGCTTCAACGCCAGGCAGTAATACAGGGCTGTGACGTGACGTGACAGCTCCTGGCCCGCCTCGACGCTCGCCTGTTTACGTCCTTGTGTCAGTCAGTCGCTGTGACGAGGCCTAAGGGGGCGTTTCATATTTCTCGCCGCTTCCAACCTTCTTTTATTAGATTTTCTTGTTGGTAGTGAATGTACTATTATTATTGTTATTAATATAAATAGAACTGTTTACAGTAGTAGCAGCATTGACATTATTTAATTAACATTCTTGTCATCATCATCATTATTCTCTTTATAATTATCATTAGTATTAGTATTAGTATTAAAATTAGTATTATCATTATCAATAGTATCATTATTATTATCATATTTATCATTATTATTATTATCATCATCACAATTATTGTTATTAATATTAATGTAACTATTGTCATTATATAACTATGATTATAATCATAATCATTATCATTATTATCATTACCAGTATCATTATTTTCATCATAATTATTATGATACTTTATATCATTATCATTATTATTACTATTATTATCACTATCATTATCATTATTACATAATCATTGATATTAATACTATTATCATTATCATTATTATAATCATAATTATCATTGCTTTTAATATTATCATTATTACTATTATTATTATTATTATTACTTTTATCACCATTACCATTATCATTATTATCATTATCAATATTATTATTATTATCATTATCAGTTATTATCATTATCATTATCATTATCATTTTTATCATTATTATTATCACTATTACTATCATTAATTTCACTATGATTATTATCGTTATTACCACTGATATTATTATCATCATTATCCTTGCTTTTATGATTATCTTCTTTATTAGTAGTATTATCATCATGCTCATCACCATTTATCATTATCATTATCCATATCCCTATTATCATTATCATCACTACTATTATCGTCATTAATATTATCATTATCATTATAGCTACTATTACCATCATTTTTACTAATATTAAAAGCACATCAACAACAACTACATCTACCACCACCACCATCAAAACTACTGTTAATACTGTTACTGTTACTATGGGTATTACTATTCTATTACTATTACTGTTGCTGTTACTATTGCTATTTCTACTGCAGTTATTATCATTACTACTATTGTTACTACTACTACTATATACTACTACTACTGCTGCTGTTACTCATCATCTTCATCCTTACCGCTGTCATCGTTGTTATCATTATAATTGTTTACGTCCTTGTGTCCTTGGGCTATTGGGACGAGGCCTACGCGGGCGGTTCGTATTTCTTTTCTCCTCCATTTTATCTTTCTGTCGTTCTGTTTTTATTGCTTTTATTGCCGGTGAGGTATTCATACTGACATCATCATTATAATAGACGGATGCTATTTGTAGTAGTAGTAATAGTAATAGTAGTAGGAGTAGTATTAGTAGCAGTAGTAGCAGTAGTAGCAGTAGTAGCAGTAGTAGTAATAGTAGCAGTACTAACAGTAGGAGTAGTAGAGTAGTAGGGTAGTGGTAGTAGTAGTAGTAGTAGTAGTAGTAGTAGTAGTAGTAGTAGTAGTAGTAGTAGTTGTTGTAGTAGTTGTAGTAGTTGTAGTAGTAGTTGTAGTTGTAGTTGTAGTTGTAGTTGTAGTAGTAGTAGTAGTAGTAGTAGTAGTAGTAGTAGTAGAAGTAGTAGTAGCAGTAGTAGAAGTAGTCGTAGTAGTAGTAGTAGCAACTGCAGCAGCAGTAGTTGTAGTTGTAGTAGTAGTAGTAGTATAAGTAGTTGTTGTTGTGTTGGTTGGTGGTGGTGGTGATATGGTCAGTGGTAGAAGTAGTAACAGCGAATGTGATAACTGTAGCAGTAGAAGTAGTCCACCTCCACCTCCACCTCCACCTCCAACCCCACTAGCTCCTCATCCGCCGCCGCCTCCTCCTCCTCCACGTACTCCTTCTCAATCTTCTCCTCCTCTTCCTCCTTTTCTTTTTTTTCCTGTTCCTCTTCTTCTTCTTCTTCTTCTTCTTCTTCTTCTTCTTCTTCTTCTTCTTCTTCTTCTTCTTCTTCTTCTTCTTCTTCTTCTTCTTCTTCTTCTTCTTCCTCTTCCTCTTCCTCTTCCTCTTCCTCTTCCTCTTCTTCCTCCTCCTCCTCCTCCTCCTCCTCCTCCTCCTCCTCCTCCTCCTCCTCCTCCTCCTCCTCCTCCTCCTCCTCCTCCTCCTCCTACTACTACTACTACTCTTCCCCCTCCCCTTTCTACTCCTCCACTAGTACTACTACTACTACTACTGAAACAAATCCCAATAGTCCAATCCCCCCAAAAATATCGTTCCAAGTTAAAAAAAAAAACAAAAAAACAAATAACAACAAAGGCAAGACCAGTGCATAAGCATAAATCGTGGACAATAACCCTGGGAAGTGTTGGTGTTTCCCTTGGCACAGTGTCGAGCGGGGCACCGAGACCATCACACTACCTGATAACCAACCTTAGTTATAATGCTCGATATCCTGGCACCTTATGCATAGAAATGACCCATAATGACCCCGTGTGACCCCGAACGTTGGGCAATATCGCTCCTCCTCTGTTTCTCCCTCTTTCTCTATACTCTCCTACCTACTCTGTCTCTCTTTTTTGATAATTTCTTTCTTGGTATATATTTCCTTACCCCCTATGCATTTCCCAATTCTGCAATTTCTTTTCCATGAGCTACGGATTTCTTTTGTTTTCCTTCTGCTTGTTCTTCTTTTTACTCTATGTGCCTTGCCCACATATTTTCCTCTTTTTCCAATTAATTTCCTCTCTCCGTGGACACAGCCTGCAAAATGTTCAACGGAAATACACAATCTCAAGTGAATGCTTCATATCAATGTAGATCTGTATCTGCCTTGTGAAGACCTGCCATGTAGAGTTCGTATATTCATGCAAATGTCTTTGTATGTGATGGAGAGAGGGAGGGAGGGAAAAATAGAGAGGAGAGGGAGGGAAGCCTGGAACAGTGCAGAAGGGAAAAATAAAATAAGGGAAAGAAAGCAAGGGAGGGAAAGGACTAACACAAGAGAAAGTGAGTGGGCGAGAGAGAGAAAAGGGGGTATAGGGGGGAGATGGGAGGTATAAAGCAAAACACAAAGAGAGATAAAGTTTTCTTTCTCTGCATGTATGCATGCCATGCACTCGAATATCTGCAAATCCGTCCATTAGCCAAATATACACAAGAGAAGCGGCATATAGCACAACATCCACCCGGAGAGGATTCGATTCAATTTCAGTGGATTAAGTGGTGAATTTCCCGAGGCTAGAATATCGCCAGAACAACGCGTTTGAAGGAGAATGCCCCTCCGAGGCGCTGTAATAGTCGAATACATCATGCTCGTACAGATTCCCGTGTCAGAAATGCAGTGGGGCATGAAGGAGCTCCTGCCTCAGGGTACGCGGCCCGGGGCAATTCTTGAGACGTCGCGAGCATAAAAATCACAAGTCGTCTAGAAGGTGTTTCCTGCCACGGGTCATCGCACAGGGGAAACTTGCTGGTCGGGTCCGAACGCCTCGGTTTGGGTAAGTTACCATACATCAGACCGGCGCTCTTGCTACGCTGGTGCCATAGTGTTAGGAAGAGCCGATGTCGTTTTTTACGAAGGTTGTGTATACCTTTAGCTCATGATTTTTTTCACGATCATGTGTTACATTAAAAGCTGTTCACATGATCAAAATCTTCTGACATTACGGTATTATATGAAGATACAAAAGCGTTCCAAGTACACCACAAGAAAAGAACAGAAAAGAGAGGTAAAAAAAGAAAAATCTGTCATGTCCGCACTCACATACACATAGTACCCCGCCTGCTTGTCGGGGGTGTCAGAAACTGACAGTGACACAGTGCCAGGAGGAAGCAACACTCTCGCCACTGGATAGAACTTGACACAAGAAAAGTGGCACGAGGTTATCACAATGTCGTGGCTGACTAGCAAGACATTGGAAGACATATCTTTTCTTTTCGTATAGACCGAGGTTTTGGAAGTCGTGATTCTAGCCAAGTTCACTCAATTCTGGGATGGAAGAAATAACTACCGAAGCTTTCTAACCATCGTGAAATGTGTCCGACTCAACTCTTTAATATTGAATGTCTTTTAAAAAATGTACGTACTATGGAATGTCATTTATAATATATTATTCAAGCGGATATTATAGCATAGTAACAAAAAAATATATATATATAAACATTACATACATGCATAAAATTGCAGTTAGTAGTATCAGGAAAATAAATCAGTAAATTACCAACGGACTACTGAGTTCATGATTTAAAACTAAATCATACTGTATTTGAAGACCGTTAACATATACAAACGAAGTGCAAATTAAATTTTAAACGGATGAAAAAAACTAAGAAAATGCATAAATTCGCTAGCAATGATCCAAATCATACTATATATATAGACTCTTATCGTTAATACACTCAAAGAACACAGTAAACAAACCCCATAATAACAGTCCCCGGAAATCACTTTACCTCAAAATGGAACTCTTTCTGGGAAACGAATACGAGATGCACGGATACACACAAAAGATGTTTAATAATACGAAAGGGGGAAGAAGGGAGATGGAGAAGAAGGCAAAAATAACACAGAGGGAATAAGCAAATGGTATGCAAACAACATGTGCGAGCGAGTGGAAGGCAAAAGAGAACAAAGAGGAAATGCTGAGGGATATATTAAACTTTTACTAATGAGGAACAAAGGCTGTTTTACTCTTTTCTTTCTTTCTTTCTTTCCTTCTTTCTCGCATGTGAATGACCTTGGGTAAATAGATGATAAAAAGGAATATTCCATAAGAGATAGAAATGGACGAACGAGTAGTTAAGAAGCAGTTATAGAAATGGACGACCAGGCACTTGAGAAAAAAAAAAAAAAATGAATGAACGAATATTTTTTAAAGAAAGAGATACAGAAATAGATAGGAAGTCTTGAAAAAAACGAAAAGGGAACAAGAAAAAGAAAGAGAAGGAAGGGAGGGA
>NC_061836.1:10076875-10081875 GCF_019202785.1 Penaeus chinensis
TGTTATTCATGATATCTCGACGTCCCCCAAGACCAAAGCAGGCATGAGTTAGCTTGACGACCCGCGCCACAAAAATCCAAATGCTCTGGCCTAAGTGAGATCGCGGGTTTCATCCTCCTCCAGAGCCGTGTGAGATAAGCGCTCCCCATATGCAGCCTCTTTGCATAACGCGCCTGGCCGCTCGCTTGCGCGCACTCGCCTACTATTTGAGACTGAGAGTGGATGAGTAATTTCTTGATGAGGACTATTAATTGTTGTGTATTTACAGAATATGATGATATTTCTAACTTCATTCCTACATACATGCATGCAGACAAACACACACACACACACACACACACACACACATGCACACACACACACACACACACACACACACACACACACACACACACACACACACACACGATCGCGCGGATACGCGAGCGTAAGAATGGACAGGAATATTTAAACTCCAATATTCATAGCAAATTCTTTTAAAACGTATAGAGAAAATTCTCCCTAATCGTCTCGCAGCTAAGAGCACAACAACCTTGTGCAAATAAACCCTTCACGACCAAGCAAGTATACCCAAACATTACTCTTCCTTAAGGGTACCAAGCTTCCTATATTATTCGCCTCATCTGCCCCTAAACAGATGTTTGGCATTAATGGCTAAAGACTGAGTTAGCTAGAGAGAGAGAGAGAAAGAGAGAGAGAGAGAGAGAGAGAGAGAGAGAGAGAGAGAGAGAGAGAGAGAGAGAGAGAGAGAGAGAGAGAGAGAGAGAGAGAGTGTGTGTGTGTGTGTGTGTGTGTGTGTGTGTGTGTGTGTGTGTGTGTGTGTGTGTGTGTGTGTGTGGAAGAGAGAGAGAGAGAGAGAGAGAGAGAGAGAGAGAGAGAGAGAGAGAGAGAGAGAGAGAGAGAGAGAGAGAGAGAGAGAGAGAGAGAGAGAGGAGACAAAGAGAAAGAGAAAAAAAGAAAAACACAGAAAACACAGAAAAAAGAGGAAACAGACAGACAGTGGGGCAAACGGACGGACAGACATACAAAGACAAACCGACGGACGGACTAATCCCCCGACTTGGCTCCCCGTACCAACTCTGCCTTCAATTTCTTCTTGGTGAGCCGTATGGATTATGCTTTCGGACTCGCATTCAAAAGTAGTGAGGCGGCTTCGAGAGCAAAGCCATAAATCTAGCAAGCAGACGCTGACTTGGACGTCCTTATCAGAGAGGAGGATTCACAGTGGGATCCTTTCTCCCCCTCCCTCCTTCCTTCTCTTCCTTTTCTCCTACCCCCATTTTCTTCTTCCCTCCCATCTCTTCCCCTCTTCTCCTCTATTAATCTCATATCGCCTTTCTTCTACATATTACTTCTTCCCTCTTCTCCATCCTCCTTTCTTTTCTTCCTCTTTTACTCATTCCCCTTTTCCCTTCTGCCTCTGCCATCCCCCTCTTCCCCATTTTCCCCTATTCTAATCTCTTATCCTCAGTGCTTTATTCTCCAGTCCCTCCTCCTCTCCTCTCCTGTTTCTTCTTTCTCCCATTCTCTTATTTCTTGCACAATCTCTCCATTCCCACCACTCACTTCTCTTCTCCCCATGCTCTAACTTTCGTTCTCCTCATATTTCTTGTCCCTTCTCTTCTTTTTCTCTCCCTCCTCACTTCTCTCCATTATCCTCTTGTATCTCATCTCTTCTCGCCGTCCCGCACCCCCTCTCCTCTCCTACTCACTCCTCCTCCTTCTTCTCTTATCTCCTTCAACCTCCCCCTTTCTAGCATACTCAAGCTACTCCGTATCCTTCATGAGACAAATGAAAATGATTTTTCCTGCCACTTTTTCAAACAGATTTCGAGAAGATCTGTCCGCTCGCTCTTTCACTCACTCACTCACCACTTCCTTCCCCACCCCCTCTCTCTCTCTCTCTCTCACAATATATATATAGCCATGTAGATAGATATATTGACTAAAAGAAAAATATATATATATATATATATATATATATATATATTTCTTTTGGTCAATATATCTATCTACATGACTATATATTTTTCAGTTTTTTTGCCATTCCTTTCCATTTCCCATCTCCATCCAATATCTCTCTTTCCATCTATTTGTCCCACTCTCTCTTTCCATCTCAATCCCCTAATCTTCCTTTAAATAAATATTACTCCTGGTACAGCAAGAAAGTGCCAATTCAAGCTCCCTGCTGGGGATCACACACAAAACTAGATACAAACGCATGCACACACACACAAACACACACACACACACACACACACATACACACACGCGCGCGCGCGCGCGCGCTCGCACGCATGCACCCAAGTACACACATACACATATAGATGTGCGCATGCACGCACGAACGTACGCAAGCATACAGACGAACTGAACCACAAATCAAAAGACAAAAAAAAAAAAAAAAGAAGATAAAGGAACATTCCTAAAAAGGAAAAGGAAAAAAAATCCAGAGTCCGGATATCACAGCCTGTACAGCCGGCAGGAAGTCGGCAGCCTTAGAAGCCCAAGCCCAATCTCACCCAATTATCTATCTCAAACAAGCAGCAGCTCCGGTCAGCCGTCGGGAGCCACTGCGATTGTATACTGTAGAAAGGAGGATGGAGAGGGGGAAAAGGGAGGGAGAGAAAGGGACAGGGAAGGAGGAGGGGGAAGAGGGGGGAAGGGAAAGGGACAAGGAGGGAAGAGGGGGAGAGAGCTGGGGAGGTGATGGGGAGAAGGAGAGGCAAGGGAGGGAAAGGGAGGGAAGAGGGAGAGAGAAGGAGGGAGGTGGAAGAGGGAGAAGGGGAGATAAGAAAGGGGGAGAAGGGAGTGAAGGAGGGGAGGAGAGGGGGAAATAATAAGAAAGAAGGAGAGGGAAGGGAAGGAAGAGCGGGGAAGAGGGAAGACGAAAGACGGGAAGGGGGAATGGACTGGAATGGAAAAGTTAACACCTGATGTGGAGTTGTTGTTTTTTTCTTTTTTCTTTTTTTCTTGTTTTTGATTTTGACATTTGGGATACCCATGCATATAGAGTTCTTTTAGTGTGTTACAATATATAGTATAATAAATAAAACATGCTTATCATTACACTATATGTCCATGCATACTACAGTCATAACACACAAGAACAAGCTCAATATACACACAAAACAAGTTCTAAGAAACAAAAACAAAATTACAACAGGATGACACATTTTTCTTTTCCAGGGGTAATATATTTCTCAATGGATATAAAAATGACTTTCTGGGGCCGTGTAGTCAAATTTCTATCATTCTGTGATCAATTCAAAAAAAAACTTTGTATTTCATGGAAGGGGAGACTACAGTATTTATTTTTTTGTTGCAACTGCTGATACTATCCTTATAATCGAAAAGTACTTTCTATCAAAAGCAAAACACGACTACTATTACGACAATTACAACAAAAACAACTACTACTGCAACTACTACTATTAATACTACTACAGCCACTAATGTAACAACTACTACTACTCCTACAATCACTAATATTACTGCTACTACTACTTATAATAATGATGGTGATGTGATGGTGTACACGAATGTATGTTCTTTTATTCACGTTCTGCCTTCTTCGGTGTTTGGAAAATGGAACAAAAGCAACAGAACTTCATATCCATATACCTATAGGCTTATTTACCTATTCACTCATTCACCTTCTGTCAATATGCTCTATAGGTTTTCGGGTCAGGTGGAACTTACCTCAAATTGACAAATACAACAACCAATAAACAACACAGAACAAATACTCACCCAGAGGCGTCACATGTCACACCCAAAACAATAGGTAATAATTAAAACATTTAAGGAACGGAGACTTACACTCATCTTGCCAGGGGAAAGAGACAGCGAGCTTTGACGTACCTGGAAATAAAAGAAATAAAGGATAAGTGACAGGACATAGACTGTGCAATACAAAAAGGAAAATAGTTACATAATTTATAAAAAAGGAAGGTAATTGTGCTAACACATACTCTCTCTCTCTCTCTCTCTCTCTCTCTCTCTCTCTCTCTCTCTCTCTCTCTCTCTCTCTCTCTCTCTCTCTCTCTCTCTCTCTCTCTCTCTCTCTCGCTCTCTTGCACGCACGCACACAAGCACACACCCCTACATATCTACAGTAATTCTACACATGAAAACAAAACAGGCATATGTTTAGCATTCGATTCCCCTTAAAGACATGGAATGTGTCCGACACATGCAATATTTTCATGATCAGAAATTTTATCTGCAGCAATTGGAACTGGGACTCCGGACAAAGAAAGGATTATATATATTTCTTAGTGATAACATAATACACAAACTTAATTTCATAACAAAGAGGCATTGCAAAGACATGAACAAATATTTGTATAATTTATTCATATTCGTATCATACATACATATCAAATAATCAGTTGCATAGTAATTTTGACTTTTTTTTTTTTTTTTTTTTTTTTTAACAATGGATAATCATCCACGGCGTATTTCCTTCCACTTAGGTCCTCAAAAGAACCAGAAAGACAAACAGTAGACTTTTCTCAGCAAGTGACTCCCTCACTTTCCTGGCCCTGCCTTTCAATTTCTTAAACGCTTGCGGTTCTAATTTAACAAGGTAAACACAGGCATACACACACGCACACACTAACACACACACACACACACACACACACACATACATATATAATATATATAAACATATATATATATAAATTATATAAACATATTTATATAAATATATATATATATATATAATATATAAAGATGTATATATATACGTGTGTGTGTGTGTGTGTGTGTGTGTGTGTGTGTGTGTGTGTGTGTGTGTGTGTGTGTGTGTGTGTGTGTGTGTGTGTGTGTATGTATGTGTAGGTGTAGGTGTAAGTGTATGTGTATGTATATGTATATGTGTATGTGTATGTGTATGTGTATGTGTATGTATATGTATAAGTATATATGTCCGCATACACACACACACACACACACACACACACACACACACACACACACACACACACACACAC
>NC_061836.1:10119375-10124375 GCF_019202785.1 Penaeus chinensis
GCCCAGGTTTCCTCGTACTTGGTTGCTGTACTTGTTTCTTGTCTGGTGAGTGCATATATTTATACTTGAGTTAATTTCTACTTTAGCACCATTTCTTTTTTCATGCTTACACTGCTCCGTTTGTTATTAAATTTACTGTCTATACTGATGTTGCTCTAATTTGGAAGTCATTACCTTTAATCCATTACCCTAAATAAGCACACCTTGCATTTGCAAATTCTGAAATAGCTATTCCTCTTCACCAGATTATAAGGTTGCATCCTATACTCTATCCTGTGTCCAATGTACCCTAGCAATTTCATGCTCTCTAAGCATCTAATTTCAAGGTGGTCACTCTATTCCCACTAAGTGTTTCTACGTCAGATTAACATTTGGATATGCCATTATGAAGTTCCTTTATAGCTATTATTTCCCACTTTTCCAGGCATTTTAAGGTGAGATACTTTGGAGTGCATCGCAGCAGATAACCTAAGGTAAGCTAGTATTTTTTTTCTTTCATACTCGTTTTCTGTTCCTCTATCTTATATCTCACTCTTTTTTTTTCTCTCTCTCCTGGTCAATGCCACAATCTCTTCCTCTCTCTCTCTAAAACTCTCTTTATTCGACAGCTTTCACATTCCCTTTCTCTTAACCATAGTTCAGAATGAATGGGCTTATCTCTCTGCTTTACGTTGAAAGTGGACCTGATAATGCGCTGCCTCCGCTTCCAGCACTAGGCCCCCTCCCCCACTGTACAATAGTGGTTCCCGGTACATATACATCTCCCTGTTGACACAACCGAGCACTAATTGCCACAGAGTTATTTTTTTCTCTTCTATACTTTTTCCCATTTGTTTTTTTACGCTGGCCTCCCCAAGGTTTGCTGACGAAGTAAACTTTTGTTCCCAGCCTGACGCTCTCCAAATGTTTTGGGAGGTTGGAACTGTCGGTGGCCGAGATTCGTCAAATAGGAGGCACTCTGGCTTTGTTGGAGTATGTACGTAATATAGTTAATGTGCTTGTTTGTTACTAGGCCTGTACACGTGTGTGTGAGCGTATTTGTGTTTGTTTGTGTATGTCCATTTGTGTCTGAGTGCATGCTTCTATAGTGTAAGAACTAAAACCCTGCACATATGTGATTGTATGCTTGCACTACATATGTGCGTGTTTGTGAGAACTGAATGTGTGTGCGTGTGCAAACCATAATTCATTTTTCTCCACCTTCATATTCGCCCTTCCCACGAAGAGGAAACTCAAATATGAAATTCCCACAATGGCAGATTTCCACAAACCACTATTTGCTGTTTTAATGTTTAATGGTTCCACTTCCAAGCACAGCATTGCGGAAACATTTGCACATTTTCTCGCAAAACTAATAAATATATAAATGACGATAATGCAATATCTGTCTTCTTTTTTGTAATTCATCACAAAAACAGCATTTTCGTCATACGATCTTGTCTGTATCTAAATGGAAAAGGAAGTCGTGATGCTATCCATAATAATGTGTAATCAGGAACCACTTCCTTTGGTTCTTAAATTGTCCGTTTTCCTATTACATTTCATAAGAAAATTTGTCAATAACAGAAAAACTAAAAGAAATATGAAAACAATGCTTAAAATCACACATCAACATGCAAAGAAGCAGAACCCCGTATTTATATATGAAAGTATAGAGGTATTATTTAATTGTTTCTTGTATTCTCTAATATACAAAAACTAAACTATATTTTCTAGCAAAAACAAATGTTGTCTGAATGGATGTTCTTTGCTACAGTAATGTTTTATGCGAAACTATAAGTGAGGAAGCAGACAAATAATCTTAGTTTTGAGGAAAGGCCTTGTCTTGTCTTGACCCAGAAACTGAACAGGGAAGAGATCCGCTTATGTTTTAATTCGACAATATACAAATATGTGTATATACTGCTTATACATGCCTATATATATATATATATATATATATATATATATATATACATACACACACACATACAGATAGGTAGATAGATACTTACATAAATACCTATTTACATACATACATACATACATACATACATACATACATATATACATACATACACACACACACACACACACACACACACACACACACACACACATATATATATATATGTGTGTGTGTATGTATATACTGCTTATACATGTGTGTGTGTGTATATATATATATATATATATATATATGTATATATATACATACATGTATATACACACATATAGGTAAATAGATACATATATAAATACATGTGCTTGCATGTTACATATAGATGTGTATATATATATATATATATATATATATATATATATATAGAGAGAGAGAGAGAGAGAGAGAGAGAGAGAGAGAGAGAGAGAGAGAGAGAGAGAGAGAGAGACATAGTTACATATATACATACATATATATAAATACTGTGTGTGTGTGTGTGTGTGTGTGTGTGTGTGTGTGTGTGTGTGTGTGTGTGTGTGTGTGTGTGTGTGTGTGTGTGTGTGAGTGAGTGTGTGTGTGTGTGTACATAAATTAATATAAATGCAAATATACATATATACATATTTATATGTATATATACATAAATGAATATAAATGCAAATACAAATATATATATATATGCTATATCTATCTATCTATCTATATGCTATATCTATCTATCTATCTATATATGTATGTATGTATATAAGTATATACACAAACATTCATATATATATTTATATATACATAGACATACATTTACATATATACTTATGTGTATATAAATATACACATATGTGTATGTATGTGTATAAATATATATATATATACATATAGATAAATGTGTGTATATACATATATATATATATATATATATATATATATATATACATATATGTATATATATAGCATATATATTTACATACATGTGTATAACCATTTATGGTATCATTAAGTATTTCCTTCCGTTTCCCTTTCCCTCCAAGATTCCAGGAACATGCAAAGGGTAAATTTTAGTCCTTGTCGTGGTTTCGCCTGTCTTAGATTGAGTGCTCCAGCCAAGTACCGTACTGACATCGAGAGGTGTATTGACAGAATGCCTGTGTTCCATGGGATTACGTAAACATGCGTACATGGCTGATTTGTTGGGTGCAATATTCGGCTGCATCAGCGTGAATAAACAGATGTTCCCGTGTTAATGAGAAGTGAAAGTGTGACGTGTATACAAAATGTACTTGAGTACTCATTGCGTGGTTGCGCATGCGTATGGAATTTTTTTCCATTCAACCATGCAATTCCCATTAGATTTCACAGCCTGAAGTCTGACGCCTGTGGCTATTTGATCAAAGTCCAAAAAATTAGACTTCAATATCTTTCCCCAAGTTAGGCCTGGAAACACAGCAGCCCTATTTCACATTCAAGCGACGGCAACCAGTCCGCAGTTTGGTTGTGCAGATGGGAGCATCCCTTTTGGAGCGGTGCCAGTGTATGTGTGTACGCGTGTGTGTTTGTTGGTGTGTGATGTACAGTACATAAGCGATGTGTGTGACTGTGTTAGAAATAAATACAAATATACCCTCTTCCTTAAGTACAAATGTCCCATCTATTCGTGTGTGCCTATATCCTTTGTTTTCCAAAATGTACTGGCTACTGGAACTGTCTATCAGTTTACAGGATTACTAAGTGACAGTAATGATAATGATTCAGACCTCTACTTGCGGGCTACTAACATAAGTGAACTCGAATGACTGGTTGAACAAACCACAGTAACGCAATGACAGTACCACACTCATTCCCACGACTGTTGTGAAAAGTGATTATTCATCATTGATCCATGTTGCTGTTTGCTAAAACACTTATACTACTATCTCATATATAAGCTAAATGCACAGCTCTAGCCTTTACTCATTTTCAAGTAAACGAGAAAAATACATTTCGAGCGTAAACAAATCACAAATATCACTCTCACTCTCGACGTCAAAACATTGTACTACCATACGCATTCAATATTTTTCTTCATTGTTAACATTCTTGTGTGTCTAAACGATATCTTACAGTTTCTGAGTACGTCTGCTAAATATTTCTAGCACCAAATGTAGTCATTATAGCAGTAGTCATCGACACTATATGTTGCACAGGTTTAACGCAGCCACCACTAAATTTCTTGTTCATTATTATTATCATTTATGTATGGTATGTACGCAACAAAATGATAATAACAAATATTCACTAACAAATATCCACTACAGCATAAATACTTTCATGTGTTTGGTAGAATGATATACTTCTTAATTTAAAAACAATTTCATGTTACTTCCAAGGGGACGGTATTCTTGACATTTTCCTATGATGAATGTTCCTACAATTTACTTTGGCTTTCCGTTGTTGCCATCACCGTTTTCAAACTTAAAAGTGTCCTAGATGCATCATCCTGTGCAATTTCATACAGATTTTAATCTGTTTTCATTATTCTTTCTCAGAGGCCTACACTCATCTATTTTTTTTTTTTTTTAGACGAGTTCAAACACCTCTGTAATTAGGACAAAGAGGAAAGTTACATGTCAAACACTTCACTATCAATCGTCTTTCATCACAACCACCATCTGTATATTTTAAAATTCCAATTCTGTTGCTGTATTTCACTGATAAGCACAGGAAACAATGCACGTGGGGGTTCGTTATTTTTAATCACTTATTATGACCCGTTCTGGGAAAACATGTGCCTTTTCTTTAGTAGATGTACTAAGGTCCACATTGCAAGTGATTATTACCTGCATTTCAACAAATAACACCTGTTGCCACCCACACGTGATAGTCAGCCGTACGTCTTATCAGTCCGCACCCACGCTGACTACTGCCAACTTCCCCATACACAAAGTGACGTCACCGCCTCATGATAATCAATGCCAGTTATTCTAATATCTGAACCGTTAAACATCACCCTGTGTTTCCAACTGAAACTGACAAACCTAACATACTTGTGTGTGAGCATATACAGAAGTTGGTTTCATTAAAGGTATTCTCTCATTTTAATTAAAGA
>NC_061836.1:10129375-10136875 GCF_019202785.1 Penaeus chinensis
AGCTATGGTGTCCAATATTGCTAGCTTCATTACCTTGATGGTTATTGAGGTCATGGCAGTTATTGGAGAAAGTCGAAAGAAAGGAAGAAAAAGTATTTTTTCATTTCTTTTTTCCTTCTTCTAAAGAATATTTTGTATTATTTTGAACAGCATACATACATACCTTTTGGAACCAAACACCAGACTCTAGTGTCTTCAATATATTTAATTTAGCGTCGATCAGTTTATTCTGACGCCATAAATGTCATGTTTGGGGTCGAATCCCAAGGTCCCGGGATGAACACATACTAAAAACTTCACTCTCATTATCAGGTTACATGAGTAAGATCGACTGAAGTGTGAACTTGCAACCAGAAAGAACAAAATAATATCTTCATCTTGGTGTTAGCATGATTTATTTGCAAAATCCTGCAATCCCTCTCCTACCATTATCGTCCCTACACACACACCTTCTAAAGAACATTTGTTTCCTTTGTAAACATCTGGTATCCTTAATGAAAAAGCCTTCCGAAAAGTTTCGATGCAATCTTAGATTTTGGGAGAAACAGAAATTTATTTAAAATGTACCTTTTTAAAATTCTTCGATTGGTTCACTTTCCGTGCCTTTATATGTTTCATCATCCTACACATCCATACCTCTTTCCCATCACTCTCTCCTATCTCCCTATCCCTCGCCTCCCTTTGTCCTTGCCAATGATCCTGTCCCTACGCCCCCCCCCCCTCCCTCTTTCCACTAATCCTAACCCTTTTTCCCTCACCGTGCCTTTGACCCAATCTTTGTCCCTGTCCCTGTTCCTATCACTCTCTGTCTCTGTTGTTTACTCTCTCACTGCTGCTGCTGCTGCTGCTGCTGCTGCTGCTACTCTTCTTCTTCCTCCTCCTCCTCCTCCTCCTCCTCCTCCTCCTCCTCCTCCTCCTCCTCCTCCTCCTCCTCCTCCTCCTCCTCCTTCCCTTGCCCCTGACCCTCCCCTGTCGCTGCCCCAAGGGTTGTCTCCCACCTCCCTCGGCGGCTACAAGTTTCCCCGCGTGTCATTCACATGCCTAATCATATGTTGTTTAGCTTTAATAATTTCGTCCTTGGCGCCATATTAGTCGGAGGCGGGAATCAATATCCTCAACTTTGCTGCAACTTTTTAAGACTCGTCTCCGAAGACTTGGCTTGATCTGGCGATGTGTTCATTTCCCAAGCCACCTTCAGAAACGGTCGGAAAACGACGAAAATTGAACTTGCATTAAATCAAACCCGATAATGTATTTACCCCTCAATTGAAATAATAATGACATGGATAAAGATGATAACAATAACATTAATAATAATAATAATAAATATTGATAATAATCATAATAATCATAATAATAATAATAATGATAATAATCATAATAATCATAATAATAATAATAATGATAATAATTATTCGGTTAATTAAAAAAAAAAAAAATCAAATAAAAAGCCACGATATTTACTTCATCATCACCATCATCATCTAAGGAAGCAAATCAAGAAACAGAAGAAGCGCTCGCCGACTTCAAGAAGATTCCCCCTCGACGGACGCGCGTTCCGTCTTGAGAGACAATAGGCCAAATGATTCTGGTGTTGGAGGAACGAAACATCCAAGGGTGAGGGGGAGGTGGGGGGAGGGGAGAGGTGAGAATAAGAAGTGTTAGGGAAGAAGGGAAAATAGTGGAGGATTGGGGGAGAAGGGGAGACGGGAGGATAAAGAAGGGTTGGGAGAATAGAGAGAGAAAAGAGATGATTTGATGAGGGAAGGACGAATGGAGAAGGCGAGGGGAGAAAAGAATGGGATGGGATGGGAAAAAAGGGAGAATGGAGAAAAACAGGGAAAGAAGGGAGAATGGGGATGGGTCGGGGAAGAAGAGGAGGAGAGAAAATACGGGAGGGGGAGAAGGGAGAACTGAGAAGGATTGGAGGGGATGAGTGAATAGAGAAGGCGGGAGGAGGGAAGAATAGAGAAAGGGTGGGGAAGAAGAGAAGGGAAAAACAGGGGAGGAGAGAAAAGAGAGAAGGGTAAGGATATAAGTGAGAATGGAGAAAGAGGAGAGGAGAAGTCACAATAAAGGGTTGGAGGAAAAGGGAGAAGAGGGGGGCAGTGAGGATGGGGGTTAAGAAAGCTCTAAGAACAAGAGGTATATCTCGAGAAGTCGGGGGCGAAGTGAACGGGGAAGAAAACATTAGATAGTTCTCCAGAGGTGAGGGAAATATATGAAAAAAGTAAGATGAATATAGAAGAAGGTAACGAAAAAGAATAAGGGGGAAATAAGAAGGGAGGGAAGGGGTGTAGGAGATGAACAAAAATCGCACCCATATCTCAACGCAAATGCCTCCCACGTTCACCTTACACTCGCTTGGGGGGAGAGAAATTACCATAATTCTTGTTGAGGTTCTAACTTAAAAATACATTATAGGAAAATATACATATATTCTGGAAGAGTCATAGATATTCATTGCGGTGTTGGGTGTGGAGGAGGGGGAGGGGGGGGAGAGGGCGGGGGAGGGGGAAGAGGGAGAGGGTGGGCGAGAGAGAGAGAGAGAGAGAGAGAGAGAGAGAGAGAGAGAGAGAGAGAGAGAGAGAGAGAGAGAGAGAGGGGGGAGAGAGAAGGAGAGGGAGAGGGCGAGAGAGAGGAGAGAGAGAAGAGGGAGAGAGAGAGGAGAAGAAGAGAGAGGAGAAGAGAGAGAGGAGAGAGAGAGAGAGAGAGGAGAGAGAGAGGAGAGGAGGGAGAGAGAGGAGAAGAGAGAGGAGGGGGAGAAGGAAGAGAGGGGGGAGAGGGGGAGAGAGGAGCAAGGGAGAGGAGAGGGGAGAGGGAGAGGGGGAGAGAGGGGTGGAGAGGGAGAGAGAGAGTGAGAGAGGGAGAGAGGAGAGAGGAGAGGAGAGGGAGAGAGAGAGAGAGAGAGAGAGAGAGAGAGAGAGAGAGAGAGAGAGAGAGAGAGAGAGAGAGAGAGATGAAGTGTTATCCGGCCTAAGCGATAACCCATGACACCGTTAGTTACAAAATGCTATATTACCCAACCCGTTTGCATGCAACAAAGAAAACGTAACCGAACACATTAACAGGATGGAGGAGAAATCGGCCTAATGGGTGATGAAGAGAAGGAATAAATACTGCAGGCGCATTAGAGGGAAGAGAGGAGAAATGGACTTTGCAAATGAGTGATGATGGGATAGTTATGGGGAAAACTAGTCGTGATGGTTCCTGGGAGAAAGAAAACTAATAATCCAATTAAGAATGAGAAATGGATGTTCATAACAAAATCGTATACTTGCAACGTATATGTAGGCAGAAGCCCTTATACGCAACAATAACAATGAGAGAGAGAAAGAGAGAAGTAGAGGGAGAGAGAGAGCGAGGAGGGAGGGAAGGAGGGAGGGAAGGAGGAAGGGAAGTAGGAAGGGAGGGAGGGAGGGGGAGAGAGAGAGAGAGAGAGAGAGAGAGAAGGAGACAGAGAGAGAGGGAGACAGAGAGAGAGAGAGAGAGAGAGAGAGAGAGAGAGAGAGAGAGAGAGAGAGAGAGAGAGAGAGAGAGAGAGAGAGAGAGAGAAGATGGAGGGAGAGAGATGAATCTATAAATAAATAAGCAGGTACACATATCAAGGCACATATTCACAGCACAAACATACATCAACAGTTCTGTGTACAAACGCAAACATACGAATGGACGCACTCAAGCACCTGCGACCGAACGTAAAGGCAGCGATAACTCGACCACGCTTCCGAATGATACAATAAACATGAAATTAAAACAGCACTGCAGCTTAAGGGTCATATTCGCGCACCTGTTGTTACGCCTTAACCGTTCAACGAGCACTTCTCGTTCTCACCTTTCTCTCTCTCTCTCTCTCTCTCTCTCTCTCTCTCTCTCTCTCTCTCTCTCTCTCTCTCTCTCTCTCTCTCTCTCTCTCTCTCGCTCTCTCTCTCTCTCTCTCTCTCTCTCTCTCTCTCTCTCTCTCTCTCTCTCTCTCTCTCTCTCTCTCTCTCTCTCTCTCTTTCTCCCCTTGTCTTTCTACCTCACCTTCTCTTTCTTCCTCACTCTTCCTCGTGTCTTTCAGTCCTGCGTCTCTCCATGCTTCCTGATCTTTTCCTTTTTCCTTTCTTTCTCTTATTTTAAATTTTCTTTCCTTCCCCTCCTTCCTTCCATTATCCCCTCACCTCGTATCTTTTATGTATATATCAATCTATCCCTATCTTTATTAACACTTATCTCCTTTTTCCTTCACACGTCTTTTATCGCCTTCTTTTTACTCCTACTGAAAACGCGAATCGTTAACGCGGGACAACGGCTTTTTCCGCCGAGCTAATCAGCAGAACTTAATGAAAATGTAACGTGAATTGAATTTCCAGATACTTAACCCGAGGACTTTCCCGTGCAGCGAAGCCAATGGGGGTGAGAGGCATAGGGCAGGGAGGGAAGGTGCACATTATCTTTGTGATGTCATCGTAAAGTCCTTTACACAGAGATCATATTATGCAAAGCTTGCAACAATTTCGCTTTATTTGCCCCGTGCGTTTATGCAGGTAAATTCAAAAGATGGAGGTAAGACACGAAGTTACAGGCATGCACGCACACACACACAAGAACCAACGATTAAACATATACACTCATGCACACAAATGGATTTAAACACACGCACACAAACACAAACCAAACAAACGTTATTATGTACTGACAAGTTCAAAATTTTCTCTACACTGTTGAGGACGCTGTCATTCCTGTGTCGTTTTAACGTATTACCAGAAACGCCCATGTAGTAGACGTACCCATAAAACATGCACTTACTTACACATGCACACACACACACATCCGCAAGTTTTATAGCCACACACATCCATACACACACACACACACACACAGACATACCTATGCATACCTACATATATATAACATTTATATACATATATGCATGTGTGTGTATATATAAATATATATATGTATATATATATATATATATATATATAAATATATATGTAAATATATATATATATATATATATATATATACATACATATACATATATATGTGTACATGTATGTGTGTATATATATATATATATGTATATATGTGTATATATATATATATATATATTCATTTATATTTGTTCATATATTAAAAACATTTATGCATCTGTGCATATGCTAATGTTTAAATACAACTTTTTTTATTTGTATAACATAGTCTTTCGCAAAGAAGCCTGGTCGAAATAGCAATGTTCAAGGAATCTCGAGCTCAATCGATTACCTTGTCAGGCATCGATTCATACTCCTCTTACTGCCTACCACTCTCTTCCCTCAAACGAAACGAAGAAAACTAAAAAGGAAAGAAAAGAGGAAATGGTCTGGCGGTGTGTTTAACCTTCCCTTTAAAGTTCCGATGGCCGTGTCAAGGAGACGAAAGTATCCGGAGACACTATTCTTAACTCGCCCGTCTCACCTACACCCCTCCTCTCACCCTTCTCTCAATCCCCCCTTTTCCCACCTCCCCCTCTTCCCTTCATCCCCCCCTTTCCCACCTCCCCCTCTTCCCTTCATCCCCCCCTTTCCCACCTCCCCCTCTTCCCTTCACCCCCCCCCCCCCCCGCCCCCAAACACACACACACTCAAGCTCTTCTCCCATCTTAGCCTTCCATCTATCCACCACTGTCACTCAACTAGTTAACCTTAATACCGCTCGAAACAAAACTTGCGTAACCCAGGTCAAAGTAGGTGTTTGGGTGACCTCAAGCGACCTTTTCCAGAGCAGAAGAAGGAACGTTTCCACAATTAACCTAAAGTCTTCAGGGTGTTGTCTTTCCTCTCTTTTTTTCTTTTCTTTTTTACTGTGGGAAAAGGGAAGGAAAGAATTTTGTTTGTGGACTTTATGGATGGGTAGCAATACAGTGTTTGTATACTTCAGGGGAATCTTTTATAATTTAGGTCAAATGGAACAAGGGAAAGGAATGCACATACAGACACACAGACAGACAGACAGACAGACACACACAGACACAGACACAGACACACACACACACGCGCGCAAACACACGAATAACACACACACACAGATACACACACACACACACACGCACGCTGTGTCTTTGCGTGTGTGTATGCATATATATATGTGTTTGTGTGTTTGTGTGTGTGTGTGTGTGTATGTGTGTGTGTGTGTGTGTGTGTATGTGTGTGTGTGTGTGTGTGTGTGTGTGTGTGTGTGTGTGTGTGTGTGTGTGTGTGTGTGTGTGTGTGTGTGTGTGTGTGTGTGTGTGTGTGTGTGTGTGTGTGTGTGTGTGTGTGTGTGTGTGTGTGTGTGTGTGTGTGTGTGTGTCTGTGTGCATACATAATTATATATAAGAATGTAAAATTCACGAGCTTCTTCGCGGTATTATACACTTAATGAGACTATTCATTGTTCCCTGAAAAGAAAAAGATTTCCCTAACAGCGGCCATCTCCCTGACCCCTTTCTTCCACACCAACATTCCATCTTCTCGGCCCCCTTTCACAATGCCCCTTCCTCTCCTACCTCCCCCCCCCCCCGGCCTCCCTTCCTGCCTCCCCTCCGGCTTCCCCTCCGGCCTCCCCTCCGGGCTCCCTTCTACACACTGTCGCCATTAACAAAGCCTCAAGTATTACCGCTGACACCCTACTTGGCACGTACAAAGCTTGAACGCGTGGCACTCCCACAGTTGTAGGGAAGAGGGGCGGGGGATGGGGGGTGGCAGGAGATAAGGGGTATTGGAGGGGGTAAGGGAAGAAGGGCAGAGGGGGCTGGTTTTAAGGTTCCCATATATAGTTCACTCTCAGATGTGGTCCTTCAATGATTGATAAATCGAATTCCTTTGTTAATAATTCTATACTCTCATTTCTTTACTTCGACACCATGTAAAAAAGAAATAGGTATAAAATAATCGATTCGACTGCCTAGGACTACATATATTATCAACAATCATTCAAATTTGCAGTAATAACGAAAATTCAAAGGGACCAGAATTTTAATGGCATTTGTAGGTAAGCGACTGAAAATGAACCGCTGTTTACGTAACCCTCTTTCGCGTATGCCACATCTTCTAAATTCCTCAAGTAGGTAAATTAGTGGACTGCTCTGCTTACAAGTGACACATTCTTCGCCTCCCTTGGTGTTTCCGGATGGCTGAGATTCTTTTACCTGGATAGATATACTGTTATAAGTGAAGAATTCTTTATTTGGTTTCGTCGATGCATACACTGTGGAGATAGAGAGAGAGAGAGAGAGAGAGAGAGAGAGAGAGAGAGAGAGAGAGAGAGAGAGAGAGAGAGAGAGAGAGAGAGAGAGAGAGAGAGAGAGAGAGAGGGAGAGAGGGAGAGAGAGGGAGAGACATTGAACGAGAAAAACAAAGAAGCAGTCAGACGTGAGAACCATGGAGAACAATACTCTAATTTCTTTTACACAATCATGGAATGTAGGTACTGCCTCATCCCCCACCCCAACCAACCACCCTCATCCCAACCCCTCCCGCTATAAAATAATTTCGC
>NC_061836.1:10146875-10151875 GCF_019202785.1 Penaeus chinensis
AATAATAACAACACCAATAACAATAATAACAGTAATATCAAAAATTATAATACTAATAATGATCAGATGATAATAATGATAATAATAAAAAAACAATAATAATAACAACAAAAATAAAAGTAACAATAATAACAATATTAATAATAACGGTAAGAGTAATTATTATTATCATCACAAGAAAATAAATAACAACAAATATTGAAAGAAAATAGTAACAACAATACCAAATGTATTATCAACATGACTATAACATTCCTGCTGCGGTTACTACCACTTCTACTACTACTACTACTACTAATCCCACTGCTGCTACTATTATTAATAATAATAAATGATAATAATAATAAAACAATAATAATTATTATTATTACCAACATCATTATCATTATTATTATTATTATTATTACTATTACTAGTACTAGTATTGTTATTATTATTATTATTATCATTATAGTAATGACAATAATAATAATAGCAATATTAACAATACTAAAACTAATACTACTAATAATCATGATAATGACAACAACAACAACAATAGCAAGAACAATAACAATAATATAATGATGATGCTAACGATGATACAATAGTGATAATGACTAATAATTACCTACTGCTACTGCGATCAATAGTAATGTCAATGATAGCAGCAATAATTAGAACTGCACTGGTGATGATAAACACAGTGATGATAATCAATCGAACGAGAGAAAGAGAGGGAGAGAAAAAAAAAAAAAAATAGATTAGAAAGAAGGAGAATGGAAAAGAAGATCCAGACGGGATTTCATTGATCATGTGACCTAGTTTCAACGCCTCCAATTTTCACCCTTATGTAATGCAGACAATATGTGAGGTTTCCTTTGTTGTCGTAACGTAATACAGAAACTTTTACCAATTTCTTTCTGGAAACGACAAATAATAAGAATAAAAAAACAACTAGGAGAAGGCATAAAATGAACATGAAAAATGAAAAGCATAAGATTATGAAAGGGAAGTCTCAAAAAGAAATAGTAATAACATTATTAAAAAAAAAGAAGAGAGAAAATGAAGAAAAACAATGAAGGCGAGCTTAAAAAGAACAGCGTAAAAAAAAAAAAAAAAAACGAATTGAGAAAGGATAAAAGAGTAAGAAGAAAAGAAGAAGAAAACATAGTTTTTAGAGAACAAAATAATAGAAGTAAGGACCTTAAATACACTTCACTCGCTCTCCTTCCCTCTCTCTCTCCGTCCCTCACTCTCCCCCATTCTCTCTACGCTTCAGTAGATTAATCTACATTCTCTGCCATCACTACTGAGAGGAAATTCTCCGCGTGCCTTTCAACCCCACCCCCCTTTTCCTTTGCCATACGTTAGATTCCCATCTTCCAAGTTGGGAATTTTGTCACCAAGTTCTGGGAGAGGTCTTCAAAAATTCCTCTTTTTCTCCCCCCTCTATCTAGGAGCCCCTCTCCTCCCCTTGGCCCGGCTCTACTTAGGCTCCCCTCCTCCTCCTATTTACGACCCCCCCCCCCTCCCTATCCTTCCAAAGCACCTCCGTTTATGCCACCCTTCACCTTCCCTCTCTATACTTTTTTTCTTTCTACTTTACCTTTCTACTTCCCAAACACCACCTTCCCTTCTCCCCTACACCTTCATCTATGTCTCCCTTCTTTTCCCCTTCTGCCTCTACACCGCCATCAACACCTCTCTGGCACTTCCTCTCCTCCTTTTACCTCTTTCGCCTTCCAACATTTTTTTTCTTCTTTCTCTCTCCCTTTATCTTTATATCTTTCTGTTTCTCTTTCTCTTCGCAAATGTCCACCTCCTATGCAGCGACCGCGTGATAGCTTTTCGCATGTAAAAGCGGTAGAAATCATGAATATATAAATGAATTAAAAAATGTGAATTTTTATAGACGTATTTTTACAAAAGTAAAATAAAATGTAATATAGGCAAATTGCTGGCACAAAAAGAAGAGGATAAAAATGAAAAAAAGCTTTCGACACGTATTTCACATTATACTATTTGATATTCACATTGAATTAAAATCCGACATTCGCTACGAATTTTAAATCGCCAATGAATATTAAATGACACAGAATACGAAACGCGATGGATTTTTCCCTATAAAGCCATATGAATTTTGACTATCAAAAAATAGGCTAAAAAAAAAAAAAAAAAAAAAAAAAATAGTGCGTATTACTCGAGGTCATATCATATATCATAAGAGACGAGAAGGATTAGGTTATAAAAGGCAAGGCTAGATGGAGATTGGAGATTCCTGAGGATAAAGCATAAGGGGAAAGGCAAGGAAGTTGGCGAATGGGGGATATGGAGGGCACTGACAAGAGGGAACAATCACTTGGAAGTAATGGAATTAGTAGGTTCTATAATATAAGGAAATGCATCGCTCGTGATAATGATAAAGATAATCATAATAATAATGATGGTAATTATACTGATAATACTAAAAAAAAAAAAAAAAATCAGTGGTAACAGTATCAGTAAGAGCAGCAACAATAATAATGATAATACTAATGACAATAAAAATAACAATAGTAACAATAATACTTAGTAACAATAATAACAATAACAATACCAATACGAATAGTACTACTACTGCTACTGCTGTTGCGGCTGCTTTTACAACTACTACTACTACTACTACTACTACTACCACTACTACTACTACTGCTGCTGCTGCTAATAATAATAATAATAATTATAATAATAATAACAATAATAGAAATCACAACAATATTAGTAATAATAATAATAATAATTATTATTATTATTACTATTATTATAATAATAACAATGATGATGATGGTGATGTGATGGTAGTGGTGATGATGATGATGATAAAGATGATTATTTTTGTTATTCCTTTCCCTGACCGACAAACAAGTTTTACAGAACGGAAAGAAAATAGTAACGCCAGACGCTCTAAAGCCAAGGAGGACAGAGCCGAAGCAGAAGATGGTACGTAAAAATACCAACAACACGTAAACGGGAAACGGAAGAACAATACTACCAATAAGAAAATGCAAAATGAGTATACAGATCATGAGGAATAAACGCCTAAAGAACAAAATTTCTTCGTGTCCACATGCGATCAGTACCGGAATGCCTTTCAAAATCCCTTCTGTTTACTCAGGAATCCTCTCTATACGCTCTTATACACATCACAGAACACCGACATGGAACTGAAGAATGGAGACGAGGAGGAAAAGAGAGGAACCGAGGAAACGTCGAAAATAAAATGTGGAAGAGGAAGGAAGGGAACGATGAGGGACGAGGAATAAAAAAATGAAGGAAGAGGGAGACGGAAAAAGAGGAGAGAAAGAAAGTCGAGGAGAGGAAGAGGAGACTGGCGAAACGGAAAAGGAAAATTATGAATAAAAGATTACGACGAAGAATACTCGTAAAGGGAGACAAAAGAAAATGGCGAGAAAGAAAGAAGAAGAGAGAGAGAGAGAGAGAGAGAGAGAGAGAGAGAGAGAGAGAGAGAGAGAGGGAGGGAGAGAGAAGAGAGAGAGAGAGAGAAGAGAGAGAGAGAGAGAGAGAGAGGAGAGAGAGAGAGAGAGAGAGAGAGAGAGAGAGAGAGAGAGAGAGAGAGAGAGAGAGAGAGAGAGAGAGAGAGAGAGAGAGAGAGAGAGAGAGAGAGAGAGAGGGGGGGGGGTATGAAAGAGAGAGAGTAAAAAGTAGGAGAACAAGAAATCAAAGATAAAGGATCATAAAATCCTCAATTAAGTATCACAACATTTCAGCCGCGAAGGCGAGACGAGCTCTGGCGCCCCAATACTGCTGACGCGATTTTGCGTAGGCTTCCCTCCAAGTTGGTTCAAGACTCGGACTCGCGAACGGAGAAAAAAGAAGAAAAGAGAGAAAATCTCGGGTAAACTAAATGCTGACGGGAATCTTAGAGGAAGGAGGAGAAAGTGAGGGGAAAGAAAACGAAAAAGAACTGCAAAAAAAGTGAAAAGGGGGAGGGGGGTGAAACCGAGGAAAGTTTTGAAATATCACACGAAAAATAATGTCCGAAAATAGTGATTTCTAACTCCCCCCCCCCCCTTCCTTCCTCTCCCCCGAGGGCTGATGCACGCTGTGACGAGCACTTTCCGAAATTAGCTTCGTGAAAATAACACTATGTTTTGACTCATTTTCTTTGTTCTAGAAGGTGCCATTATTCTTAGAAATTGCCATTTGTTGCAATTCTTTTTATGCAATTTGCAAGTGTTCTGCGTTTAAAAAGACTCATGCTTGGTCCTTTGTCTCGAGGGAGATTTAAAATATTCTCTCTAGTGTTGCATCACTTTATTGATGATGAGAATTTTAAATAGAATGACTATAAGAAACAGAGCACGGTGGCGAGGAAATGCAAAATATACAAAGAGGCAAAGAGATAAAGATTATATTACATTACATTAGCTAAGATGGATAGATGGACACATAACACACACACAGACACATACACGCACTCGCACACACACACACACACGCACACACACACACATACATTTAAATACATACATACATACATATATATATATATATATATATATATATATATATATATATATATATATGTATATATACACACACACATACGTGTGTGTGTGTGTGTGTGTGTGTGTGTGTGTGTGTGTGTGTGTGTGTGTGTGTGTGTGTGTGTGTGTGTGTGTGTGTGTGTGTGTGTGTGTGTGTGTGTGTGTGTGTGTGTGTGTGTGTGTGTGTGTGTGTGTTTGTGTGTTTGTGTGTTTGTGTGTTTGTGTGTTTGTGTGTTTGTGTGTTCGTGTGTGTGCGTGTGTACGTTTGTTGTGTTTGTGCTTAAGCGTGCGCGTTAACATTTATGTGTGCATAGTAGGAGGTAATGAATGAATAAAGGAAAAATAAAGAGCAAAGATTTGTAAGTTGAAGAAAGTAAGCTCGATTTTTCTTGTGTCCTACTTCCTTTCTTTTCTGCTGGTCTACTCGTTTTCTTTGAACACCGTCTGCAATTGTGGAGGGTAAACTTAATG
>NC_061836.1:10159375-10161875 GCF_019202785.1 Penaeus chinensis
AAATCAGTGCGGCATAATTTCCAAATTCCCAACTACGTGGCACATCATAAATATACATACTTCCTAAATAACTATCGTCAGCATCGCGTTATAACATGAATGGCAGCGGTGTATAATATGATAATTCCATAATCGAGAAATTATGATGAAAATACCACCGTTATTTCAGCGTAAGTACATCGGGGCAAGAAAGTCACATCCTGCATCGCTGAGCTTTGTAAATTCTATTCCAACCCGTCATTAAAGCTTATAATACAGGAAATCTCTAGGATAGAGTATGATTTAAGAGGAGGGAGGAAGGGTAGTAGGGGGGGAGGGGGTAATGTAACAGAAGAAGGCGTGGAGAGTTGGAGGAAGGGAGGGGGCAGAGGAGTGGTAGGAGAGGGAGGGGTCTGGGTGTAAAGGAGGGGTAAGGGTACGGGGAGTGGGAATGGGAATAGAGTGAATGGGAGGTTTCCGGGTAGAGGGGAGGTGTGAACGAAGATAGGGGGGTGGATAGAGGCAGAGGTGGATGATGGCGTGGATGAAAGGGGGGGAGGGCCTAACTGTGAAAGGAGGGAATGTAGCTGTATGTCTTCACGAACATTTCACAATGGCTGATGTGATGGGGGGGTGTGGAAAGGGGAAAGAGGGGAGTGGGGGGAGTGGGGGGAGTGGAGGTTGGGAAAGGGGAGTAGAAATGGAAAGTACCACAGCTGACGTGTTTCTATTATTGGATATACATGTGCATTGTTAGTCAACACAAACACAAAAATACTAATAACATTAATATTGCTAGGTACCGCTTTAACACAAGCAAACGAAAATACACAAGCACACACACACACACACACACACACACACACACACACACACACACACACATAGGCGCATTGCTTGTGTGAAGGTACATATAAAATTCCACGCTAATAAGCGTGCAAAGGATCGCGCAATAGAATCAACAACAAAGCTTCTCTAAAACTCGATCTTAGCTAATGCTGCCATAAACAGAATCCTTCAAGCCATTTGTCTAGACTTGAGACTGTTCTTGCATCTTAAGAGTGTTTAGCTGAAGACACTTTCCCCTCACTGGCCAGGTCGGGAGGACTACAAATTTATGAGTTGCATTTCGAGGGATTCTCTCTTTCTTTCTCTCTCCTCGTTCTCTTTATCTCTGTCTCTCTCTTTCTTTCTCTCTCCTCGTTCTCTCTCTCTCTCGCTCTCTCTCTCTCTCTCTCTCTCTCTCTCTCTCTCTCTCTCTCTCTCTCTCTCTCTCTCTCTCTCTCTCTCTCTCTCTCTCTCTCTCTTTCTTTGTTGTCGTATTTTTTGCCATTATAATTATTATTGTTATTGCTGTTTGTTGTTGTTATTATAATTATTATCATCATCATCATTATTATTGTTATTATTATTATCAATATTATCATCATTATCGTTATTATAATCATTGTCATCATCATTATCATTATTATCATTATTATTTTCATACTTATTATAATTATTATTATCATTATTATTATTACTACTATCATTATTATCATTATTGTTATAATTTTTATTATTAGTATTAGTATTGTTATTATTATTACTATTATCATCATTATTACTATCATCATATTATTATCATTACCATCATTATTAGTATTATTAATATTATCATAACTAATGACGCTGCTTATTATTATTATTATTATTATTAGTATTATAATAATAATAACTATAATGAAATCCACAACAATTATGATAATAGTAATAATAATAATAATACTACTACTAATAATAACAATGATAATAATACTAATACTTATTATAACGCTAGTAACAACAACAATAATAATAATATTAATAATGATGATGATGATGATAAAAATTATAATGGCAATAACAATAACAATATTAATAACAATAATAATAACAGTAAAAATAAATTCATCATTAATATTTTACCACTACTGTAACAGTCATCATTGCTTTCACACTGCTAGCAATAATCAACGTCTTTAGCTTTTCTCTGTGCTATACTTTCCGTGATATATCGCAAACATTCTTCCCCATATAATCCAATTCCTGGCTTCGATAAGCGCGATGTCGCCGCCTGTGCTCACCACCTGGCTGGCCATCTGCTACAGATGGTGCAGCAATTTGATTGTCGTAATCCACCATGGAGGTCGGCCTACTCAGATATTATATATGCATGTATGTATGCCTGTATATATGTAATATGCATATTTATATGCATCATCATCATCATAATGATAATAATAATCATTACTATTATTATTAATATCTTTTTCTTCATTATTATCCCTTCTTTATTGTAATCGTCATATCAATTTTATTTATCATTATCAACAATCTGATTTATATCATTATCACTAGCAATTACGTCCAAAATATAGGCGTAAGAAACACACAAATATAAAAACAGTAAAAAAGATAGGAATGGGTCTTGTTTGCTACACTAAATTCTGTATAGATCCTACCCTGTACATCACATCAAGAATGACTTCGCCGTAAATTC
>NC_061836.1:10169375-10171875 GCF_019202785.1 Penaeus chinensis
ACATTTAGACCCATCCATTTATCTACATGCATGTTTCTATCAAGAATAGGGAAATCCAGTAAGGCGAAAGAATGAAAGAGAGAAAGAAAGAACAAAAGAGAAAAGAGAAAAAAAGGAAACAGCCAGTCAGACCACCCTAATTTCCATCCCATGAAAAAGACCTGTCAAAGGCATCCCCACTCGCGATGACGACTCACCCATCTTCCTCTGTGCGCCCCCCTTCCCCCCCCCCGCCCCCCCTTCCGCCTCGGTCTCCTCTCGCCTCCGATCCTTCGCCGTCTCTTCCTTCTCTCCCCGATGCAACGTCCGTCATTGATCCTCGTCACTTGATATATATTCGCTTTCACACTCCCGCCGCCTCGATTCCGCCCGTTCTTTTCATGTGAGGATAATTATATAATGTGCCAACTTGTCCGGCACTGGCCCGATGCCAAAGATCGCTTGTCAAACGCTTTCGTTTTGACGTCGCGATGTGCATCCCTTCACCCTCCTCACTTTCTCCCCTTTTTTCACTACCTATCACCTCCCTTCCCTTCCCCACCTATCACCTCCCTTCCCTTCCCTACCTATCACCTCCCTTCCCTTCCCCACCTATCACCTCCCTTCCCTTCCCTACCTATCACCTCCCTTCCCTTCCCGACCTATCTCCTTCCTTTCTTACCTATCTTCTACCTTCTGAGAGGCTGCGCAACGGGGGTGGGATGAGGGAGGGTTGCGGTGGTGGTCCTGCAAGTGTAGGGGGATGGGGGGGGACAGGACGGCCTTTGAAGCAAAACTTATTACCTCAATCTACAACTGGAGAGGATGAGTGACTCCCACTCTTCTCTCTCTCTCTCTCTCTCTCTCTCTCTCTCTCTCTCTCTCTCTCTCTCTCTCTCTCTCTCTCTCTCTCTCTCTCTCTCTCTCTCCTCGACAAGACACTTGAGGAGGTCTTCTCGGCTCCTTGTACGTCATCTTGGCAACTCGAGTGACTTCCCGTGAAGGTATATTTCTCGCTTTTCCTTCTTCTTCTTCTTCTTCTTCTTCTTCTTCTTCTTCTTCTTCTTCCTCTTCTTCTTCTCCTCCTCTCTCTCTCTCTCTCTCTCTCTCTCTCTCTCTCTCTCTCTCTCTCTCTCTCTCTCTCTCTCTCTCTCTCTCTCTCTCTCTCTCTCTCTCTCTCTCTCTGGTAGCCTTTCGCTTGGCTTGCTTACACTGTATGCCTTGTTGCGCCTAAAGGAAGGCGAATGAGGGTGGGGAGATAATAACCAGGTGGGATCGCAGGGTTGGGAAAGGGGGAGGAGAGAGGATAGGGAATGAGGAGGGGGAGGGGGCAGAGGAAGGTGCAGAGATAGAGGGGTAATTGGCAGGTCACGATGAAAAAGGAAGTGATTTGTCCTTTCATTTTTCATCCTTTCTGATCTTGGGGAACGTCACTCCTTTCGCTCCACCGCACTCTATTGTCCTTTCAATTTTCTGCCTATGCTCTGGTGTCCAATTCGCGTCACGTTTAAAAGCAGGACAAAGAAATAAAAAGAAAGAGAACATCTGAATGTTACCCGTACCCAAATTAGGTACGCGCATATTCATAATAAAAGACAGAAAGCAGTCGAATAACTCATTAACATGCCGTCGCATGTCCTCTCGAAAAGTGTATGATGTGCAGAATACATTATTCAGCGGTCAAGGCCGGTTCAATCGTGTCGAACCCAAAGAGAGACTAATTATTTCCATTACGACGTGCCCCCTCGAGAAGCTGTTCACAAATGTGTTACAAAAGAAAAAAAAAAAAAAAAAAAAAAATCACAGCATTTTCCTCTGCCTTAACCAATTTCTTTTTTTTTTCTTTTTCTTCGGGTACATACTTACGACATGCTCAAAAAGCTTAAATTCCAGCGCCTGAAGGAAGTCTCACTCGAGGGACTAGCGTAACACTGCGACAACCCGTCCTCCACATTTTTACAAATATCAGACTCAGTTCCCCGTGTTAATGTCGTTGGGCCTACATGTGAGGGTGTCTCCTCCACACAAAATCTCAGCACGATTCCATGCCATGACGAACGTGTCAACCAAGAGGACTTCCTTATAGCAAAGTCGTTGACATGAAAACAGTCCTCGTGCTTTGTGGTCCGATAAATGTCGACTGTCACAGAAAATGGGTGCAGCTTGTGCTTGCTTTGTAAATGAAAGGGGAAAAAAGACAGAAAAAAAGAAACAGAACGTAGAGTGAAGATAAACTAAGCTACAATGAACAGACCAACGCTAAAGTAAATAACCCTGAACTTTACACGTCCTCGCAGTATCTGATACTTAGTACCGTTAAGTTTAGAACTTCAAAGATAAACATCTCTAAAAATACATCCTAAACATAAAGTTTACAGGGATGCAACTGCAGGAAAATACAAAGAAAGACGAGGGAATACAAAGTAGAGTTGCGCTCTCAAAAATGACAAAGATAACAATGTTTAACTCTTGCTGTGCCGTATTTGCTCGGAATGCTCAGCTGGTTCCCTTTAGCCACTCT
>NC_061836.1:10184375-10186875 GCF_019202785.1 Penaeus chinensis
TCAATAAATCCCAGCGGAAATTGCCAAGATCAAGCCTGTTAAGCTTTGCGTCTCTTAACCGTCGAACGTCTTAGCGAGCTCCTTCCCAGTGAAATTCATCCTCTTGACAAGATAAGTGAAGAAATCAATGTCCGAGCCAATAAAATACCCGCCGTTCGGACGCGCATGACAACTTTATTGCCACTTATTTCTGTGGTGAGTTTTTCTTTCTTCTTTTTTGCAATGTGTGGAGGAAAATCGAAACTTATTATGTTGGTTGATACTGAAAACAAATAAATGTAATACACGTCAAAGGTTATAATGATTGTGATATGTTATAATCTCTATCAAGTTTTATGGGCCTGAGTTGAATGAATTTTGAATATTATTATTTTTTAATTAATTGTTCGCTATCTTCTATCCCTGGGAACAAGCATCCCGAAAATCTTTTTGAATAAGCCTTCCGAAGCTTACTTCCTTTATAAATGCACTTGTTTCCTCTTTCAAATTTGTCTTTTCAAGAAATATGTAAAGATTCATACAAAATATCTCTCAAAACCCGGTCATCCGATAAGCTCTAAAAATGTTTTAAGATGTGCAGTGTCCATCAGACCAAGTAACTTTACGGCACCTCTTTATATTCCCAGAAAAATATTGCACCAATTTGTACCACATTCTGTTCGAACTTTTTGGTAATAAATTCTACAGAAAAAAGTTACTGTCCTCAATATTGAGACATCAATCTTCTATTATTTTAACTCAATATAGGCAACATGGATAACGTGTAATACAGAACTGATTAATCCACCTAGATATAATATAGCAAAAAATAATATTTTTGATTATAAAGAAAAAAAAAAAAAATGAGAGGGCATATTGTCACTCAATTCTTACAACCTTAAACACTAATCTAAGGAGGAACAAAGGGAAAATCCTTTTCGGTATCGTAGTATGCCGAACATTCCACCATGAGAATTGTTGAGCTTCCTCCAGATCCGACGACGCTGCTACACAACTTGAACTGTAGCCCCGGGATTCCCAGGGGGTTTTCAGGCATCCTGGTTTGACTAGTGGAGAGTTGGTAGCTGCTGAGTTATTCACAGAGTTCACTTTCGCAGGAGGAAGCCTTTCCGAGGCGTTCTGTGAAGACGAATTCCAGCAAAATGCGTATGTCTTTTTCTTTTTCAAGTTAATAGGACTGACCGATATCAGTGGGGTCTGCCATATTTATAGCCGAGATAACCTTCCTTAGCCGTGACTCGAAGACTAGATGTATTGTTTCCGCTTTATTCAGATATATATTTGATCGTATCTGTGAAAGGGAACTTTCTTCCCTTCCTTCTTCCACTCATCTCGCTCTCTCTCTCTCTCTCTCTCTCTCTCTCTCTCTCTCTCTCTCTCTCTCTCTCTCTCTCTCTCTCTCTCTCTCTCTCTCTCTCTCTGTGTGTGTGTGTGTGTGTAATTACCTCCATCAGTAACTATGCGCTTCGTAGTCACCAGCCTAAGCTCCCCTTTTTTAACGTGAAGATAAAAACGGAACCCGTACGGTAAGGATCAAATCTGAATGGCTGGAGACTCTTTTCCACTGAATTATTTATGTCGTCGGTCCTTTCCACGACTAGCTCAATGGCTCACAGAACTGCATCACGGAGCAAGTAACTCCACTATTTCATAATTTTTCTACAACACACCTTACTTTGAAACAGTTCAGCGAATTGTAGTAATTTAAAAGATTTTCCGTTAATTTCAAATTCACGTTCATTTCACTTTATTCTCTCTCTCCCTTTCTCCCCACCCTATCTTCCTTCTTCCTGCCTTCTTCTTTTCCTCTTTCTCCCTCCCTTATTATCTGTATCACTCCCCGTCTCCCTCCCTTTCTGCCTCTCTCCCTCTCCCTCTACTGTCTTTTAATATAACTTATTTTAATTTCCCAAGGTCCGCATGCTTCACATGTATATTCCAGTAGTGACTTATTCATACCATTCCCATCACAATGCACATGGTCATACAACCCGTTACAAGTATCCGAATGAAACTACGGCACCAAATCCCACATTCATATATTCCCGCCCTTCACGCCAGACCAAGCTCCTCTCCAGAGCCTACTCTTCACCTTCCCCTCTGCGTCTCCCAATCCTTGTTAGTTATATCCATCTATGCAATAATTCTGTAGAGGCCTAATTTTCATATTAACCAATTCAGAGTATTTCGGTAAGGAGAGAGAGAGAGAGAGAGAGAGAGAGAGAGAGAGAGAGAGAGAGAGAGAGAGAGAGAGAGAGAGAGAGAGAGAGAGAGAGAGAGAGAGAGAGAGAGAGAGATTCCGCCGACACAGGAACGTTCAGAAGCGAGATGGCCGCTGTGAAATTCGTTAAAGCATGTTTACGAAGCCTTGTGATATTTTCTGCATATCGGCGGCTACCTTCTTGATATTTTCATTTATTACTCTTCTATCTACATTTTTTTATGTGTGTGTGTTCATGTTCACTTATAATGGTAATGTATTTGAAAACATATAGTCAAA
>NC_061836.1:10194375-10199375 GCF_019202785.1 Penaeus chinensis
ATATCCTAAATTTACTATGCAAAACTGTCGTAAACAAAGAACAGTGTTATGTAAACACAGGGGCAAAAGCATATCAACGTAATATCCTATTGTATGATGAATGATTTATATTCCTATTTTGCCATGTACAGTTACACTAGTCACAGAACACTGTACTTTGTCAAATATATGTAAAACTGTAATCACGATTGCCCACACATGAGCAGATAGCCAGAATGGTAAATAAACTTACTTAACTTAACTTAAAGGCCTTCTGAATACTTTACCAAAGAAATACCAAATTATAATCGTATCGTTTCCCCGCGAAAATTAATGGCAAAACATATAATATTAAAAGCTCCCAAGTTTCCTCAAGTACTTAATTTCATTACAGGAATTAAAACTGATATACAACATTTTCATATATGTATGTATGGATATCCATGGCAAGAGGCTGAAAGAGTGAGTGAGAGAGAGAGAAGAGAGAGAGAGAGAGAGAGAGAGAGAGAGAGAGAGAGAGAGAGAGAGAGAGAGAGAGAGAGAGAGAGAGAGAGAGGAAACTGACAATACATGCATACATATATACATAATACGCGCAAGCGCACGTATGCGTTTGTGTGGAAGTGAGTTTGGGTATGCGTAAGAGTATCTTTGTGCGTATGTGTGTGTGCAAGCGTGCTATTCTTTAGGACTCCCTTAACACAGCAAGCCTCATTTTATATACCAATTACCTACGCACCTTCTAAATAATTCCCAGTAGTCAACTCAGACCCGAGTGAAGCACCTTAAGCTGAACCATTTGCAATATCTCCTTTAAGACAGTCATTGCACCAAACCAATCTACATACGTAATAGCAAGCAATATGGAATTATCCTCAATATAGTTAATATCAGCATGGTGATGCGATCACCCGTGGGTAAAGTGTTCGGTTTTTGTTTACACGAATTTGCATCGCATCCGGTATGCAGAGTTTGATTAAAACACAAAAGCTCTGTGATCCAGAGACTGCAATTGGAGAGGCGACAACCACTCGATTAATTAATCCATGAACTTTGTGTTTCAGTGGCAACGCTCAACTCATTGATCGTGTGATGCCACAATGTTCTTTCCCTTGTATTTATTTTGACTAAGATAAAGGTCCTCGGGGCAAAACAGATATGCTGCGGAGATGTAACTACAGGGCTTATCTATCTTTCCATTTTTTTGCATTTTAAGCTAAGTTTGCATAAAACATAATAGATTACGTAAGGAGAACTCTTACACGCAGAGAAAGAGAGAGAGAGAGAGAGAGAGAGAGAGAGAGAGAGAGAGAGAGAGAGAGAGAGAGAGAGGTGGGGTGGGGGTGGGGGGTGGGGGGGTTTGGGAGGAGGACTTGGTGCAAGATATCACGCCTGACCCACATACATCCGGAAAAGCAGCAGCTACTGCCTCGTGCGTTATTGGTGGGGGAAAGTTCGCCCGTTAAGGTGCGTGACGTACATGATGAGACTACGCGGCAAAACAACAAAAATGTAAGAAAAGACCCTTACTAGAAATACAAATAAGTCAACCAGTATCCCTAGTCTTTGGTATAGCCGGCTCGTTAGAAGAAGTTAGGAGTGCACGTGTCTCGCAGCCAGAGACACGTGAAGGAGGAGGAGAAGGAAGAGGAGGAAGAGGAGGAAGAGGAGGAGGAGGAGGAGAGAGGAAGAGGAGGAAGAGGAGGAAGAGGAAGAAGAAGAAGAGGAGGAAGCATGAGAAGGGGATGAAGAAGGAGGAGCAGGAGGAGGAGGAGAAAGAAGAAGAGGAGAAGGAGGAAGAACGAGGAGGGGATGCAGAAGGAAAAGGAGGAGGAGGAGGAGGAGGAGGAGGAGGAGGAGGAGGAGGAGGAGGAGGAGGAGGAGGAGGAGGAAGAAGAAGAAGAGGAAGCAGGAGGGGTAGAAGGAGAAGAAGTTTGAGAGGTGGAGGTGGTGATGAAGGAAAAGGAGAAGAAGGAGGAGGAGGAGGAGGAGATGGAGGAGGTGGTGGTGGAGGAGAAGAAGGAGAAGAAGAAGGAGGAAGAAGGGAAAGGAAGAGACGGAGGAAGGGAGGAAAGAAGGGGAAGGAGGAGAAGGAGAAGGAGGTGGACGCCGACGGTGACGATGGCGAGGAGGAAGAAATAGGAGGGAGGGGAAAGGAGGGTATGGTGCTCAACCTCTTGCATCATCACGTAAAATCCTGAAGATACAGTGATAAATTGGGCCCCTCTCGAAGCCTCGTCAATATTATCTGTGAAGGTTGGTGATAAATCGCTAATCCCCCCCCCCCTCCCGGTCTCCCCTCCACCACCCTCCGTATTTTTCTTCTTTGCTGTTCAATGAATAATTTCTTCTCTCTGACACGCCACACCTCAGAACCTTTCCGTGATTTTGAGAGTATCTGATAAATCGCGCTGTGAGAGGGATCAAGAATTATGAAAAGTTATGATTCAATACGCTTTCATTATTAGTTTTCATTTTATTAATGTTTATTTATATATCTAGACATACTATATAGGACTGTGTCTAATTATATCTTTGCTACACATACATGCTGAGTGAGTGAGTGAGTGAGTGAGTGAGTGAGTGAGTGAGTGAGTGAGTGAGTGAGTGAGTGAGTGAGTGAATGAGTGAGTGAGTGAATGAGTGAGTGAGTGAGTACGTGAGTGAGTGAGTGAGTGAATGAGTGAGTGAGTGAGTGAGTGAGTGAGTGAGTGAGTGAGTGAGTGAGTGAGTGAGTGAGTGAGTGAGTGAGTGAGTGAGTGAGTGAGTGAGTGAGTGAGTGAGTGTTTATGTGCGCGCGGGCGCCTAGGTATAATGTTAGATAATTTTCGGTAAGCCTTAAATCTAAAAGGATATTTTCTTAGGAAAGCAAATCGAATAGATATTTGCCATTCCCTAAACCAACGCCATTTAAAACATAAAATATTTAAGAATCCCAGGAAAGAAAAAAACATATTCATCTAAACACACCTAAAAATCAAATCCGTGCCAGCCACAACCTTTAAAAACATTATCATATTAGTATAATTGGGAAAATTTTCCTAATCCAAAAACAACATAAATGTAAGAATGTAACTGCCATAGACAATGATAAAAATATTAACAAGATATTACCAATAAATAAGATCAAAACTGAAGGTATTTTACGTTATCTATGATTATGTTTCTGCATTTGATATTCTTGTCTTTGCAATGAAAAAAAAAAAAAAAAAAAAAAACATGAAAGACATCCTATACGAGACTCTTTATATGTTGTTGTTTTTTTTTATGAGAGGAATGAGTAATGGAGTATGTCTATAATAAATTTGTGAGCAAAGAAGTATGTCTATGTGTAGGAGAAACGACGAAATACTTGCCGAAATATCTATTTAAAATGCCGCTGAAGGGAGCAAGAGTCCGAAAATATCTCCATGTTCATGAAGCTTATCACATGTGTCATTATCACTCATCAATCTTTCCTGGCATCAGATTTTTTTAAAAATCACCTTTCTTTAGCAAATTTATTTCAAGAATGCACTAAAAGTAATTTTCGATATATGTTGTCATTATTCAATTCACTTTGTTCGTGCATCTATCTTCCCTCTTAAACTATCTCAGAACATGTAAATTCCCCCAACACCATTTGCATTTGAAATAACTCAACACTAGCAACTTAAAAGAACGACCAGAAGTTGGATCACAGCCTCGGTGAATTTTTGTAGGAACTACTTCAATTGTGAAAACATCATATAAACTGAAGCTGTAATAACGGATCAGTTGATGTAAAAGCATGGGCAGGTAATATGGTAAGAAAAAAAACTCTTCTCCTCATCCTCACTCCCTTCTCTATATCTACTCAAATCCCATCTCTCTCCTACTCGCCTCCCTTCCTCCCATCACCCTCACCTACTTTCACAGCTCCTTCTCCATTCCTTTCCCTCTCGCTTCTCACTTTCCCCCAGCTCTTCCCCCACCTTACTCCCTCTCACTCCTTCCTCTCTCACCCCCACTCCCTTGGTAAGTCCACATAGGGAGATAAAACTTGCGGAGCCAATACCATGTAGTGGACCGAGGTAGCCAATAAAGACATCCGGGTACCGTGGCCATGCCCGAACTTCTCGGCGCCTTGGAAATGAAATCGATATATCTTAAAAACGTACGACTTACTTATGCTTTCCTTGGGAATTTGGTGTAGGGGTTCAGCACGTTTCATTTCGTTGCAATCGGTAAAGTTCAAATCAAATATACATCGACTAGGGGACTAAGAGATGGCGGGGAGGTATTGGAATGAATGGCGAGAAAAAGAAATGAAGAGAGAGAGTGAGAGAGAGAGAGAGAGAGAGAAGACTGAGGGATAACGCTGCGTCTATGAAAAGTAAAAATTTGCCGGTGGTCGGGGTCCGGGAGACGAAGAACGACATTTGTAGTATTAAACTTAACACTGTCACTACTGTTCAGAGCCCACCGAGGTATCGCTTGAAAGAACCCCCTCCCCTATGAAATCCTCAAAGGTTCTGCAAAAACAGGTTATAAGCGCGTAGAAGTACACCGAGGGAGAAAGAAAAATCCAACCTGTAATTAATCTTTGCGGGACGTTTAATCCGAGCGAATGCATGCAAGTCCTCGATTAGCAATTCGCTCGTGTGTCTTGCCCCGTCGACATCACAATCAGTCTTACTTTGGACTCGCCCTTGCTAAAAAAATATATAATAATAAATACAAAAATGAATAATAGTAATAAAAACAATATTACGGCGCGTCCAAACTGCAGCACCGGCAATATCTTTCGCGCAAGATATAACTCAGCTGGGATTGAGTAACTCAAGTTCTGACTGTATTCAATTTAGTCCTTCGTCCCTGAGGTGTCATTCCGTTCGTTTCGTACGTTCGGGATTGTATCGTTCATTCCCGGAAAGTTTGACTCGCCCGATGGCATGACAATGAGCTGGCGACTAGGATCAGATCGCATGCATTCATTTACGAAAGGGGCACTAAGGAAAACGAAAGTAACAAAAGAAAAAAAAAGAAGGAAGGAAGGAGAG
>NC_061836.1:10233089-10248089 GCF_019202785.1 Penaeus chinensis
AAAGAATCGTGACTATTTGATGGCGTAAAAAGGGTTGAATCACGGGTATATATAGATCTGTAAAATAAGTTGATATACCTGATATAATGACGTAAAGATAACTGAATCGCGAGTTTCTATACTAGTGAAGAGAATTGAATCATGAGCATACAATGGCATAAGTAAGATATAAACTGCGAGCATGTAACGGTGTAGAAAAAATAATAACTGCAAGGAAACAGGAGGCAAAAGCAAGAGTGTAAGTGAAATGTTGATTGCTGGACTTGGACTATGATTTAAGTCCTGGCTGAAAAGCTTGAAGTAGACGCAGAGAGGACTAAAGACGTGCTCGAAAGTGAGATTAAGAGGTCTAAGTGGTAGTAGTGGTAGTTGAGGAATTAGAGAATCGCGGTTGAAGGATCTTTTGTTTGTGTTGCCTAATTCGAGTTAATGACTTAAAAGGAGGATACAAAGTTTAGGTGATTTTTCGTGTGCTCCTGTTGCGGAATTCGGAACTTAGCCGGGAGTTTAAGTTCGTGGAAATTCCCGTTAAAGAATTTCGTTTGGAGAGAAAATATTGGCCAATGGGCTTGATTGGCCATTAATACGACTGAACGGTGGATAAAGGATTTCAAAAGGAGTTGGCAAACACGGATGACAGTAGAATATTTGGTTAATGGTCGCTTCAGAGGATTTCAAGAAATTGTAATGCAAACTGAGAGTTGAAAATAGTTATTAATGGCAACTAGTGCGGGACAGAAGCAGACCTTAAAATGAGGGGTAACGGAAGTAAGCTCTATGTATTTAATAATGAAGGGAGAGCGACAGCGAACGTATGATAATAGTAGAAAACTATGAGAAAGCAGAAGTATATTGTATTGAGAGAATCAATGTCCCAACAACCCTTAAAACACATATGATAAAATACTCATAGAAAACATCTCTGAAGACGATCCATATAACACACACACACAAAAAAAAACACCGAAGCAAAAATGATATATATCTCCCACGACCTACGGCTTTAGGTCATGAGTATGAAAATGTGTTAGCAGGATGCGCCATATTCTCAAACCTCTCCTAGCGCCGTCACGTGGCCGCTGGGCACTCCCACCCACCCATTCATCCTAACAATAAGGTCCCTCGTGAGGGCCAAAGAACCCTTTTAAGTTGGAGAGATGACCTCGCCGAGTCCATACGTTCTCATGCTCTCTTTAAACCCCTCATCCTTTTCCTTTTCTTTCATTCTTCGGCTATTTTCTCTTTCTTTTTCTATGATTATTTATTTATTTCATTCCTTTTTATATTTTTTCTCGATAAAAAACAAACAACATATGTATTATGTTTTTTTTACCGTTCATTTCTTCTTTTTCCTTTACCCTTAAAAATAACGTCAGCCTCTCAGATTTTTTTTTTTTTTCATCCTTTATTATCTTTTACTCTAATTACCCCTTTTCCATTTATCCAGTTCTTCCTCTCGCAACTCTTGCTTCCAATATCATCCGAACCTCCTACCCTCCTCTCTTCTTCCTTCTCCTGTTTCCACTTTTTTTCCCGCATCCCGTGAAGGCCCTCTAGCAAACGGTAATTGGTAAACAAGTACAATTCCTTCCACCGCATTTGTGAGGGGGGGGGCTAGGGGGCTAGGAGTCAGACAACCCCCTCCCACTCCCTCCTGCACCCCCTCCTACACTCTCCAACCCCCTACTCCCCTTCCCACTCCCACTCCCTCCTGTACCCCCTCCTACACTCTCCAACCCCCTACTCCCCTTCCCACTCCCACTCCCTCCTGCACCCCCTCCTACACTCTCCAACCCCCTACTCCCCTTCCCACTCCCACTCCCTCCTGCTCCCCCTCCTACACTCTCCAACCCCCTACTCCCCTTCCCACTCCCACTCCCTCCTGCACCCCCTCCTACACTCTCCAACCCCCTACTCCCCTTCCCACTCCCACTCCCTCCTGCACCCCCTCCTACACTCTCCAACCCCCTACTCCCCTTCCCACTCCCACTCCCTCCTGCACCCCCTCCTACACTCTCCAACCCCCTACTCCCCTTCCCACTCCCACTCCCTCCTGCACCCCCTCCTACACTCTCCAACCCCCTACTCCCCTTCCCACTCCCACTCCCTCCTGCTCCCCCTCCTACACTCTCCAACCCCCTACTCCCCTTCCCACTCCCACTCCCTCCTGCACCCCCTCCTACACTCTCCAACCCCCTACTCCCCTTCCCACTCCCACTCCCTCCTGCACCCCCTCCTACACTCTCCAACCCCCTACTCCCCTTCCCACTCCCACTCCCTCCTGCTCCCCCTCCTACACTCTCCAACCCCCTACTCCCCTTCCCACTCCCACTCCCTCCTGCACCCCCTCCTACACTCTCCAACCCCCTACTCCCCTTCCCACTCCCACTCCCTCCTGCTCCCCCTCCTACACTCTCCAACCCCCTACTCCCCTTCCCACTCCCACTCCCTCATGCTCCCCCTCTTACACTCTCCAACCCCCTACTCCCCTTCCCACTCCCACTCCCTCCTGCACCCCCTCCTACACTCTCCAACCCCCTACTCCCCTTCCCACTCCCACTCCCTCCTGCACCCCCTCCTACACTCTCCAACCCCCTACTCCCCTTCCCACTCCCACTCCCTCCTGCACCCCCTCCTACACTCTCCAACCCCCTACTCCCCTTCCCACTCCCACTCCCTCCTGCACCCCCTCCTACACTCTCCAACCCCCTACTCCCCTTCCCACTCCCACTCCCTCCTGCTCCCCCTCCTACACTCTCCAACCCCCTACTCCCCTTCCCACTCCCACTCCCTCCTGCACCCCCTCCTACACTCTCCAACCCCCTACTCCCCTTCCCACTCCCACTCCCTCCTGCTCCCCCTCCTACACTCTCCAACCCCCTACTCCCCTTCCCACTCCCACTCCCTCCTGCTCCCCCTCTTACACTCTCCAACCCCCTACTCCCCTTCCCACTCCCACTCCCTCCTGCTCCCCCTCCTACACTCTCCAACCCCCTACTCCCCTTCCCACTCCCACTCCCTCATGCACCCCCTCCTACACTCTCCAACCCCCTACTACCCTTCCCACTCCCACTCCCTCCTGCTCCCCCTCCTACACTCTCCAACCCCCTACTCCCCTTCCCACTCCCACTCCCTCATGCACCCCCTCCTACACTCTCCAACCCCCTACTACCCTTCCCCTTCCCACTCCCAAACGAAATGGAACGGGATGGAGCGGCTCTCTTCGCCTCCGCGGAAAAGGGGCATGGATTGTTTACCAGAGTTGAAGAGTGTCGCCTCCAAGTGACACTCTCGCCGGAATGGGCCACTCGAGCACCGAACCTTTTGTCGCCACGAGGATATGGGGAACCCGAACCCCTTTAGATGGCCTCGGCTCTCTCTCCAACTCACCATGTATGACTGTTTGTTTCCTGCATCTCTCGAATTTCTCTGTCTCTATTTTTCCTCCCTCTCTTACCCCCACCTTCTAACTCCCTCTTGCTCTCCCTTTTCTTTCTGTTTATGTCTTTCTCCTTCTCCCCGTAATCCTCTTCCTCTCCCTCTCCTTCCCTCATCCACTCTCTCCCTTCCCTCCCCCCTTGCACATCCTCCTTCTCCTATTCTCTCTCCTTTGGCCTAGATTTCATTTAAGAGTGGGGGGAGGCAACCAGTATCCTTATCCGGGTCGAGGCTTGTGTGATGCATAACAATGGAATTAAGAGCCATCTATGTTACCCACTTCATAAGGTCACTCGATGCGTTTTACTTTTGTCGCGTCCGAATGTAAATGTAACGGAATTTTGTTATTTCGTTTGGATCTATGTTGATTCTTTAAGAAAAATACTGGGGGTAATAATATAATTATAAAAAAAAACCCACTATATCGGCATACTTTCAAAGACAAACTGATCTATGCACTGAAAATCCACAGATGTTTGAATATAAATATATGCATTGGACATTGAAACTTAATCATATTTTTGCAGACACCAGTATGTGGCATTTCCTTTTTTATGAGTTCTATATAGAAAAAAAAAAAAAAAAACATTGATGAACACTTTCTATGACAGTAATAATATAGTGAGTAAATTTGCTTGTTTTAAAACACCATTTTCGCAAACTCGCCATCAATCACCATTTAAATAATCATACATATCATATGAAAGTTTTTTATTTTAAATTTCCGAAGCACAAAAATGTGACATAATTCGAAACATTACATATTACACAAATATAGCTTTATGGCCATCATCACTCTCACAGCTCAAAATGACCAAACTTGAATAAATTAAACCTTTTGAATATGACATCAGTTAAAAAGCACAATGGTAATCTGAGTCACATGTAATGATAACAGTGATAATAATTATAATAGACTAATCACTTATTACACTTATTGAACATACATAAATCTAGCAACACGATGTATTACACAAGCAAGCAAAATGAGCATTCTTGGTCACAGCACCTGAAATAACAAGACACAGACACAATGCTTGAGTAAAAAAAAATTCGTTAAGAGAACTACCATCTATTAACAATTTATATAATGTCATCAATTCATCCAATAACATACTTACTTGGAAGGAAGCGGGAGAGGAACAGCATGCAGAAAAAAGAACTAGACACACGAGAATAACTTAGTGCTTGAAAACTAACCGAAGAGAACGTCTGACTGCATGGATATGTACCTATTGCAAATCTCAACTGTCTGATCTTATTTCATTAATATAGCGATAGATCAGTCAGGCGTCTTATTGTTGTCAAGCATCAAGCTACATCGCGAGTTCGGTTCTTTTTTGAGGGGAATAAGGAGAGAGCCAACTTACCTGAAATAAATAAAATGCATTTGTTAGGTTTATAGTTATTATGGTTAGTTTTAGTCCTCCTCACTGACATATTTGTTTGCAATAGACAGTCATAATATTAATTTTATAAAAAAGCAAAATAGCAGCTGTTATTAAAAATCATATTAAGCCTTGATAAGTTCTTGTTATCTGTCTCTGAATTTTTCACAAGTACAAACTTAAACTAGACTGGAGCCATTGCCTTTTATGATAGTTCTTCAAACAGTCTTACAATGCAACTTACAGCTGTATATATGCTAATTTTAGATATTTTTCATTATCCAAAAAGTAAACCCATACAATTCTGAAATGAACTTAATTTACCATTAGTTAATCAAATGTCATGTGCAGAATAATTCTATAGCTGCAAAAGTAATCATGTGTGCAATGCGGTATTATAAATCAACTATGGAAAATTCTAAGATTTCCTCCTAAATATTAACTATACTCACGGTCTCCTTTCTACAGTTTAACTGAAGGTGCTCTAATCTTACAGGTTTCATTTAGGTGTGTTAAGGAGCTAGTTCTACAATGGCCGAGAGAGTGTCTTTAAATGTAATGGATCATTATTCACATCTCTACTCGTAAATTCTGCACTTTTGTTCATTCAATCAAGTACTATATTATTCACATGTATTCGCATACCACTGATCATTCATCTTATATCACGGATGTAAATCAAAACTTTAGAATGCAACAATCAAAATGTTCCATTCATCAAATGCCAAGAAATATATTAATCATAAAAAGTAACCGATTGGCGGATCAGAAATCAGCAAATGGGCTTCCTTTCACTATACGTCTGATAATTCCATTATATCTTGTAAAACAGCTATTATTGCTTGGCTATGAAAGATTCGTTATACACTGTTTGGAACGTTAATAGTTCTGTCATGGAGTAATTATAAGAGTTATTACTACGTGCTTTTAGCTGCAATTATCATAGCATTATTGTTTGTATTAAGCTCTATGCATGCAGCGCTCGCGTTTGCGTGTATGTTGCATTATTTTTACATAGTTTTATATCATATTTCATACATTGCCACATCGGTATTTTTAGTCAATAGCAATATTAGTCTCTCCCAATTACTATCTTAAACACAAGAAACAAGAATGTAAAATAAATCAACACCAATTATCATTCCTCTTCCCATAAACAATCCTTGGAAGCAATTCAGGCAAGTGCAGTAACGAGCGAAATGTTGTATACAATATATACTCTTAATAATAGTAGTAATAATAATGGTATCTCTTGACCGTAACACCTGGTTTTGGTTCCATGCAGAGATCATAGAGGCTCGATGCACGATGGGCGGGGCTATGGGAGGAGCTTAAGGGAGGGTAGGAGGCGGAGCTTCGTATAGTGGGAGGAATTATGGTTGACAACTCACAAGGGGAGATAGACTTGGGATTTTATTTTATTTGCGGGTTGGGGATTTATTTGAGATAAAAGATAAGATAGATGAACTTAAGGAGAGTGAACATCGTCGACAATTAAAGACAAGGGACAGCTGAAAGAAGAGAACAGCAAGAGAAGTTAGGAATAAGTTGTTTTTTCAGTATCCAGAGTCTGTGAGGTGGATATGTACACAGATGTGTATGGGATGATAATAAACGTGTTGTAAAAAGGATGACTGAATGAAAGAGTAACTAACCCAATTCCTTTTAAGAATGATAAGAATGAATATTCTGCGGTGCAGAAATGTTTGTTTCTCGTTTTTCAAAAGAAATAAAAAGAACTAAATATAAAATAATAGTTAAGTAAAGAAAAAAAAAATGATAATAATCTATAAAATAGAAAATAAAAATAAAATATAAAACCTATATTGCAATATGTATTGTTCTGCCTTTCTCTGATTCTAAAATAGACATAAACTACAAAAAATACTGACATCAATGACAGCAACAAAACAGTGATGAGATAAGGTTAAGTAAATCATATTAGAATAAAGTAAGGCAATAGATAATAAGAAAAATTAAATAAGATTATGATGATGTATGATAAAATCATAACATTAGATAGATTAAAACAATAAAAAAAAGTGACGAAATTATGATAAGATAAGATACGATTAGCAAACGCTAGAACAAATTAAACCACCACAGTAACAATAACGATAAAAAGAAGAACACCAAATCTTCCCACATCTTTTATTTCCCCCCCAAATCAAGAGACAAAAATGGACTCTCTCGCGAAGATATGGCGGGAATCGAGGCGCCGTCTTGAACTCGGATCACGTAGCCAAGTCGTCGTTCAGCCAATCAGAGAAACGGATGACGGAACTTAAGTCTCGTCTGAATTATTCAGAAAGACTCAAGAAGCAAGGAACCAGACAGAATCAGAAATGGAGATGGATTTTCGGTTTTATTATTATGTTTCATTGTTGGGGGTTCCGTCTATTTATGTTTGTGTTCTTATCCAATGCTTAACGATTTTTTTTTTAAATGCCATTTGTATGACAAAAAAAAAAAAAAAAAAAAAAAAAAGATTAGTATGGGCACACCTGTCACTCTTCCAATAACAGTTCTTATCAAATGACACTTGTTTTTTGTACGGCAACGGCAAAAACTATTGATTCATATATAAATAGATATATAACACTAATGAATGAAAATAAAATAAAACAACCCCCCCAAAAAAAAAACATTCCTTCGGGCTTTCCTTATCTATGACAAAGATTTGGACAATCTAGCAATTAAATAACGATGCCATGACAACCTTCCCCTCCACTGCCAACCTGTCCCTGTGTCTACGTATTGCTCACGGCAGGAAGCAGCGGGAGCTCTTCGCCCTGATCACCGGCATTAGGATCAATCGGGCCCGTGCCGAGTTGCATGTCATTTGCAACAGCAGGGTACACACGCGGGCACACACTGGCGACACACAGACCGACAGACAAATAGATACATGGAGAAAAGACACTTGCATAAAAAAATACCCGCATGTATGTGTGTGTATGTGTATGTGCGCGCACACACACATACACACACACACACACATACGGGTACTTTTTATGCGAGTGTCTTTTCTCCATGTGTATATATATATATATATATATATATATATATATATATATGTATATATAAACACACACACACACACACACACACACATGTGGGTACTTTTTATGCGAGTGTCGTTTCTCCCTATATATACATAAAAAAACACACACATATATTCATAAATACATATATATATATATATATATATATATATATATATGTATATGTATATATATATATGTGTGTGTGTGTGTGTGTGTGTGTGTGTGTGTGTGTGTGTGTGTGTGCGCGCGCACACACACACACACACACACACAGACACACACACACACACACACACACACACACACACACACACACACACACACACACACACACACACACACACACACACACGCCGTTCATTCTCACACGTGCACCCATGGTGTAACTTCTTCCCGTGTCGTGCAATTTCTAGCATATGTGTCTTTCCTGATTATAGGATCTTAAGCAGGAACATTTAATTAAGAGTCTAAACAGGGAAGCGTGTGGCACTGACAGGAAACACAGCTGCTTTTGGCACGCGCGTGGCCTTACACAGCGCCCGGGAGCCTCGACGACGGAACTTATTGCTACATCTGTCTTCTGCAGCTAGTCTGATCAGTTACAAAAAAGCAGAAAGAGAAGAAGAAAACGCTAGCAAAGTAGAAAAAAAAATAAACAGACTAGCTAAGATGACATTTCTGAGCGGCGAATTTTGGGCTTGTTGTTTATCATTAATAATACCATTGATTTTTTTTTTTTTTTTCACGACAGCTTGTAGGTTTATTGATGTTGTCTTGCTTTTTAAGTTTTTGTCTATGAGATCGAATATTCCCTTATCCACGAAAAAAATAGAATAATCACAATAATTATAACAATACTGATTACGATGATGATTATACCAACAATAATAATCATAGTAACATTGTTGTAATAATAATAGTAATAATGATAATAATAATAATAATAATAAAAATAATAATGATGATGATGACGATGATGATGATGATGATGACGATGACGATGACGATGATGATGATGATGATGATGATGATGATGATGATGATGATGATGATGATGATGATGATGATGATGATGATGATGATGATAATAAGAATAAATAATAATAATGATAATAATAACGACGACAAAAATGATAATGATTATAAGAATAGCAATGTACAAAACACGAAGTACCATCTGATTTGTACGTCTTTCTCGACTTCACGCTTGAACGCACTCTCAGATTTTTCTTACTATGCCACCTCCTCCCCTGTTCTTCATCCCCCCTCTTTTCCCTAATTTCTTCCCCTTCCTCCCCAAACTATCCTCCCCAACTCCTCGTCTACCCCTTCCTTCCCCATCCTCCTCCCCAACTTTTCTCCCCCCCCTCCTCAACGTAATCCTTTCCATCCCTTCTCCCCTTCCCTATCCCCTCCTCTTCTCGTCTCTCCACTGCCCAAACCGACTCCTTTCCCTCCCCCCTCTTCTTCCCATCCCCCCTCCCCTCACTCCACTTCCCTGCCCTTCCCCTCCCCCACTCCCAGTCACCCCCCCCCCCCCACCCACCCATCGCCGCGTCCAGCTTTGCAAGGAATGGAACGCAATTTGCATGCGAATGGTCAGAGCACAGTCCAACTTGGGGCTTGTTAGAGGCCTTTGTGTTCACCTTTTGTTTCTCTGTCGCGTTTGGCGCACGTTGGTCGAGCCTTTTATTACCTGTTTGGTTCTCGCGCCGTTAATTCCTACCAAAAAAAAACAAAGAACAATAATAATAAAAACAAAGAAAAAACAAACACAAAAATGTTTCTAAAAGTAATTGCGTTAATGATTTAAGTGACATGGGATTCACTGTGCAGCCTTTACATATCTATATTTGTATATTTGCTTATCTTTATCATTGTTACCTGTCTATTGTATAATTTTCATCATCACTATTACTAAGAGTTTTACCATTATCATTAAATATGATTCATATCCTTATCATGATTATTATATCATCATTATTATCAATACTATAAACTTTATCATTATTATCATTGATATCGTAACAATTCTTATAATTTTCATCGGTATCGATACCGTAGTATTAGAAAAGTTTCTCCTTAATAACACGCAATTCCTGTAACAGAAGCGAACAACGATTTCTTTAAAGTCATCAGCGCTCATGTTCTGCTAAAGGGAGTCATCACGGCATCGTTACGTTGACCCAAAGACATTTCCTTCGCCGATAAAGAATGAACGGCTGCCACTTCAAGAATCCGAGAATAGTCCCCGTTTTCTTTTTCCCGATCATTTTCTTGATTTCTCTCGAAGATGAGTCGGTGTGGTCGTTATCACCTGAGTCTATCTTGGATCAAGGTGCCCGGTCGGTGGGGTCAGCCGCTGTCATTCTATTTGTTTTAAGACGGTGCATTGATTTATATATTTAGGGTCATATACCTCTCTCTCTCTCTCTCTCTCTCTCTCTCTCTCTCTCTCTCTCTCTCTCTCTATATATATATATATATATATATATATATATATATATATATATATATATTATTTGTTCGATTAATAATAAAAAGTTAAGCAATCTTTTGAAATGATATTCTTGACTTTGTAGTAGAAAAAGATAATCAAATAATGAACGAGATGACCGAAAGACGCGCATGTTTCTTGTGGAGAACAATAATCAAATAACGGTAAAAAAATGTAAAAAAAAAAAAAAAAGAAAAAAAACTGTTTGTAAAAATAACCGTCAATAAAATTGTTTTAAAGGAGAAACATAATGTCTCGTGCAATATACGTGTCGCGCTAACGATAATGTAAACGATAAATGTCGTAATGATAATGATAAGTCGAGAGATTACTGTAGAATGATGGTTTTAATATCATCATAAAACACCAATAATGATGGTTTGGTACTAGAGTAATGACTGATATGACAGAGACTATAGAGAATGCATGTTTAAAGATATAATTAATGGATATAATAGCTAGTAAAATGCATTTTATAATGAAATGAATTAGTGTGGTGCAAATGATTATAAACTCATATAGTGAAGAATGTAATTAATGATAAAATTAAGCAATGACGAGCGTGGTGAATGATGAAAGTAAAAAAAAAAAAAAAATATGAATATTAGCTATGAAGAAAATGAATAAAAAATAAACTACGAAAATTATAAATAGTAAACTACATAAAAAGAATAAGTAGCAAAGGAGAAATGGGTAATTTCGAAAGGTGGATAAACGAAGGACACAAGAAGATGATGACGTCCTGAGGAAGAGTTTGAGAAGAAGGGTTATTAGCGCTTATGAAAGACAGACAGTACCACAGGACAAAGGACAGGACAGATAAGAAGATAAAAGAAAGAAAATGTAAATCAACAAAAAATATCACACATGTGCACTCACACACACACACACACACACACACACACACACACACACACACACACACACACACACACACACACACACACATAGCAAAATAGAGACAATTCACACGAAGAAATGATAAACATAAAATCAAATCCAACCATCCGGTCACCGCCACCAGCGAATAAGTCATAATAAACATAAGTGAATGTAAATAATAAAATAATACCAGGAAATAAAAGGAAGAGGGAAAACACGCGGAGAAGGAAATAAGGAACCCGAATCATCAACAGGAAAGCAACATGCAACGGCATCAGCAACAACAGCCAATCGGGTACACAACCTAAGGAAGAAAAAGGAAGAGGAAAGGATAGGAAAAAGAAGAGAGAGAAAGGAAGGGGAGAAAGGAGGTGGAAAAGAAGGGGGAATGAAGAGGAAGGAGGAAGAAAGAGGAGGGGAGAAAGGAGAGAAGGGAAGAGGAGAGGGAAAAAAGTGGAAAGGCAAAAGAAGGGGGAGAAGTGAGGAAAGGGGAAATGGAAGGGGAGGGGAAAGGTGAAAGAAAGGGGAAAAAAGGTGATGAGGGAGTAAGAGGAAGGAGAAAATGAAAGGGGAAAGAAGGGTAAGGGGAGAGGAAATGAGAAGGAGCGAGGTTGAAAAAAGGAACGGGAGCTTATGAGGAAAAGAGTGAGTGTTGGATGGTCTTGGAGAAGAGGGGGAGGGGGAGGGGGGGGCTTAAGGAGAAGGTAGGGATGGAAAAAGGGTAATGAGGGGGGAGAGGGGGAAGGCGGGGGAGAGGGGGTAGCCGGAGTACCAGACAGGCCACAAACTTACCTCGGAAAAAAGGAGTGAAAACTTTTAACGGGGGATCATACCGACCTGCAGTAAGAGACTGGTTAATAAGAGGGACACGTGGAATAAGAAATATGGGCAGGACCTCGTTAATGCACAACATGGGGAGTCCCGAGAGCATGTTAAGTAGGAGGAAGAAAGTATAAAATGTGTAGAGAAAAGAAAGGGAGGGAGGGAGGGAGGGAAGGGGAATGGGGAGTGGGGAGAGGGGAGTAGGGAGAAGGGAGTGGGGAGAAGGGAGTGGGGAGTGGGGAGTAGGGAGTGGGGAGAGGGGAGAGAGAGAGAGAGAGAGAGAGAGAGAGAGAGAGAGAGAGAGAGAGAGAGAGAGAGAGAGAGAGAGAGAGAGAGAGAGAGAGAGAGAGAGAGAGAGGTGGGGGGATGGGCGCAGGATAACAAGAAATAACGAATGATGGAAGACAAGAAATAACAGCGTAAGAAACAAACAGCAGAAACCAAAATAGTGAGAAAGGAGATATAAATGCAAGAAGACAAATAAACAATAAAAGCCAAAGAGAAGTTGGCTGACGGGTGTGTCTCAGACCCCACATAGACATTAACGAGGAATGTCCCCACAGTGAGGGAGGCCCAGTCATACACGGTGAAGGGAAGCGTTTTCTGTGGCCTCTCTCGAAGAAAATGAGAGGTGATGACTGCAGAGTTTGTCCAAGAAAATATATATACTGAGCTGATCACAAGTCTGCTTCAGACAAACAAAAAAATGTGAATATATACATATTGAGTGAAATAGCATTTGCTTTGATAAGTATCAAGGTAAACGCAGACTTTATCCCAGAAGGGCAGGAAAGAAGTGGTTTTGTAACAACAATTACCAGACTTGTGATGTATTTGCTGGTTAACAAGACAAATATGTGCATATAGATGCATGTATGTATACGTATGAGAAAGATATAAAAAGAATAAAATAAGAGAGAAAGGGGAGAGATAATCAGAATGAGACTGAGAGGAATGTGCATAATAAACATCACACACACACACACACACACACACACAAACACACACACACACACACACACACACACACACACACACACACACACACACACGCACGCACGCACGCACTCACACACACATGCGCACGAAATCACATTAAAGACAGTATAAGACGAGCAGACAACCAGAGAGAGAGAGAGAGAGAGAGAGAGAGAGAGAGAGAGAGAGAGAGAGAGAGAGAGAGAGAGAGAGAGAGAGAGAGAGAGAGAGAGGCAGACAATGAGACAAAGAGAAAGAGAAACATACGAAGTGATACATACATTTAATCCAAAAGGCGTCCCTTCACAGATGTTTCGATCGAAATACAAAAAAAGTATCAATCTACAACTGTCGAGATTATAGTAAAGTACAAAGAGGAACAGCTAGAAAAATGGACATATCACAATTAATTCCCTCTTGAGTACCAACATAGAGAGATAATAATATAAAAGTCTTTAATCCTACTGGTGTAGAAGACCCATGCTACAAATATATCACAGATATAATTTTGATAAGCATGGTCATGCATTGTTGTCTTTGTTTGTATGTTTTTATTTATCACTGTGTGTGTGTATGCGTGTGTGTGTGTGTGTGTGTGTGTGTGTGTGTGTGTGTGTGTGTGTGTGTGTGTGTGTGTGTGTGTGTGTGTGTGTGTGTGTGTTTGTGTGAGTGCGCGCGCGCATTTATGTGTAGGTGTTAGTGTGCATGTGATGTAAGTAGGACATGTGATAAATGTAATTTATGTTCTGATTTATCGTTAAAAATAATAAAATTATGATATACATCCACAGATAGTAACAAGTTGAAATAACTAGTGATACTGAGTCCGCTTTTAAAATTATCCTCATTTCTAAACAAGAACATAACTACCTATAACCGCCAAAATTATCATATACACAATAACAAACAATAACAAATGTTGCGAATTCATGAGCACAAAAAGGGAAACTTACGCAGTGTAAGAAGGAGAAAATCTAAAAGACAATTCATTCACCAAAAAATAACCTCTCTAGATTCAGACTAACTGCCACTAAAGAGTAAGCCTATAATATCAGGAAATTTAGAAGGATATATAGGTCCTATGAACTGCTGCGTCATTGGCTAATAAAATCATGCTTCATGACTAAGGGTAGGTCGAAAGGTTTAATCCATTCAAATGGAATACGCCGTAAACAGGTACGAATAAAAATGACTCATTTTACAATGCAAGAAGCGTAATTGCTAATGTCGACAGCTATATCTTTTGAATGAACGGATTCTAAATGTGATATAACAATCGAGACGTAAATTACGCATATTGCAATTTAAAACTACCAATCTTCATTCATACCTAATTTCAACATAGCTACTTGGGGTTGAAGTTAAAGCGTCATATGTTTTAAAAATGCATGTATTAAGATTTAAGTGACTACCATTGTCTCATCTTTTTTCTTTTTGTAAAAATGAAAATTCTAAATTATCATAAATCAGAAATAATCAATATAGATAAAAGAAAATATAATACAACACATCAGTGGCCAGGATATAGAGTAAAGCAATAGTCATGATAGTACTAATGCTAATGATAATGACAATATTATAAGAAGTAGGAGTGGTATCAGTAGCAGTAGTAATAGTATTAGTAGTAATAGTAGTAGTAGTAGTAGTAGTAGTAGCAGTAGCAATAGCAGTAGTAGCAGTAGTAGTAGTAGTAGTAGTAGTAGTTGTTGTTGTAGTAGCAGAAGTAGTAGTAGCATTAGTAGAAGTAGCAGTAGTAGTAGTAGTAGTAGCAGTAATAGTAGTAGTGGGCAGCAGCAGCATTAGCAGCAGTAGTAGTAACAATGATAACGAAACTTCAACGATTAAATAAATGTTACTAACCCCCCGCCCCCCCCCCCCACAAAAAAAATATGTATATACATACATATATATACATATATACATGTGTATATGTATGTGTGTATATATA
>NC_061836.1:10260589-10270589 GCF_019202785.1 Penaeus chinensis
TGTCTGCTACGTCTGTCTACCGCATTTATCAGTTTGACTGCACTGTGTTCTCGTTATAGATTTGACGGCGGTCAGCATTTTTGCTTGCTTTTGGTTTGTTTTTATTTTGTTTTGTTATGTTTTATCTCCTTCATTTTTGGGCTTGTCTCTCTCTCTCCTTTTAATAAATGTCACTCAGTGCAAGACGCCCACTAATTTATCCGCGTTTATGTCTGAGTCCGTATTGGGCTTTCTCTCTCTCTCTCTTTCTCTCTCTCTCTCTCTCTCTCTCTCTCCCTCCTCTCCCTCCCATTTCCTCGTTTCTCTTCCCCTTCCCTCCCACTCGTTTCCTCGTTTCTCTTACCGCTTTCTCCTCCCCTTCCCTCCTCATCAGGATTTTTTCTAACTCTCCCTTTCCCTCCCTTCACTTTCTGACTTCATCTTGCTTAATAAACTTAAACATTTTACGAAAGGAATTTGAACTAGTTTTGCTCCGGACTTGCTACAGTATTTTTACACTGTTTATATCCATATGTACATATTATATACATATATATATATATATATATGTGTGTGTGTGTGTGTGTGTGTGTGTGTGTGTGTGTGTGTGTGTGTGTGTGTGTGTGTGTGTGTGTGTGTGTGTGTGTGTGTGTTCTGTTGATATGCTTAACTTATACTGCAGGTTTATGTATAAGTGTAGGTATAGAGGTAGGTATATGTATGTCATAATTTGAAAAGCATTTCTTAAAGAATGTATGCGTGCTGTATCATCGAAGGCCTTCAAATTACTGTGCTTAGTGAAAAAGAAAGGACTGCTTTTGTTCTTATTATTTGTTTTTGTTTCAACCTGCCGATGAAATGCTCGTTAGAGAGAGCCAGGGGAGCTTTGTTCAAAGTGGCGTATTCCAAACGTTTCCAAAATCAAAACACAACGTTTGTTTGAAAAAAGGAAATGAATAGAGAAGCCACTCAAACAAAAATAGGGACTCGGATGCTGGACAAACGAGTAGGTAGTGGAATAACGCAAACGATATAATTTAAGGTTTAATAAAAATTGGGGTTTATAGGTAATGTATTACCAATCAATTAATTATTCACTCATTGTTTTTTAAAGTCATGTATTACCAAACGAGAGTATTTACTCACAATGATATTTGCATAGCTGATGCTGTTGGGAGATTCTTTGTGACTGATATTTGATTAATCCCTTTAATGACAAACTGTTTTACAGAATATACAAATTACTAAATTCATGCAAATTTATTAGTGGATTATATACAGCACGTACGTATGTAGATGTATGTATAATCACGTACGTAATTATACGCTTACAACCTGCCCTCTTACACATTCTCTCACACCCAATCACTTAACGATACACTCCCCTACTCGCTGACCCACCTACCAATACACCTACACGACAAACCTACACGGAAGGATCCCCATACATACACCCAACCTCACACACAAGCAAACGCAAATTTAGAAAAAAATAGGTCTTCAACATTTTTCCCGCAACTTGAGGTCTGTTCCAGCATACGCAACATAATTCATCTTCTACAGTGTGAAGCTGATAATACAAGTAGAGAAAAGTTAACAAGGATCTAAACCTTATCAGCCCATTTCCAAACTTTTAAACAAGCCCTTCATTTTACACCTCGCTATAAACTTAGATAAAAAGAGAGAAAAAAGGGAGAGAAAAAAGTCGAAAATAAAGAAAATACGGGAAAAAAAACCATCAATCTGCGCTGGCAATAGGACTATACCTCTTCATTCCAGGAGCTTTTACGATTTAAGTTTTCTAAGGTCGACTTTCGTCCTTTCAATTTTTTCCCCTTTGGCAACCGGGAATGCTTTCTTTTACCTTCCATTTTTCCTTTCTTTCTTTAATAAAATGTGTTTTTGTCTTTGTCTGTTACAATATATATAGGTATTATCTTGAAGTACTGGATATATGTAACTATAGTTGTATGTTTATTATATCGTATATGTTTGTGCAATGTGTATGCAAGTACGAAGACGTAGTGGCTACAAGTTGACAGATTGATGACGATAGTTACTTCATGATTAATAAGTTGGTGCTAATTATCTGGAACTTACTACATCATAAGTCAATAATCATCTTTAAACCAATAGCAAACGAGTGCAGTATATTATATTTGTGTTCCTTATATGCTATAAAATGAACTTCACTTAACAGACTATGAAATTTCCACAAGGAAGAAAATGGAAAACCCAGCCGTGGCTCGCATGGGGGACTGTGATAGCCAGTGGTCTCCTTGCTTCAGTGAACAACGAGGATTTGCCATTTATACGAGAAAGACCAGCGAAATCATTTAATTGCAAGGGTATGAGCGAGGAGAATGAGTTAGTGAGTGAGTGAATGAGGGAGGAAGGGAGAGATCGAGAGGGAGAAAGAATGATAAAAAATAATATAAAATATATAAATATATATATATATATACAATATATAAAATTAAAAATAAAAAAATATAATTTTAAAATTATATTTTAAATATATATTTATATAGAAGAAAAGAGAGAGAGAGAGAGGAAAAGAAGAGAAGGGGGAGGGAGAGAGAAGAAAAGAGAAGAGGGGAGAGAGAGAGAGAGGGGAGAGAGAGAGAGGAGAGGGAGAGAGAGGAGAGGGGGAGGGAGAGACAGAGAGAAAAAAGGGCAGAGATGTATGAAAATTGTAGTGATTGTACACCCATAGACATACCCACACCCCCCACAAAACATGCCCCCCCCAAACCCCACACATACCCCCCACACACACACATAATATATATTGTTTAAAAAAAAAAAATATAAAATTTTGTATAAAAACACATATATGCTAAACACACACACAACACACACACAACATATTATTTTAAAACATAAAAATTTTAAAAATATATATATATGTAAATATACATATATATATAAATAATATATATATACATATATATATATATAAATATAATATATATAAATATATATATAAAATATATATATATTATTACATTGTATGTGTGTAGCTCTATTTTAAAGGCTATTTTTTAATCTAGCTTAAAAAATAAACAAAAAAAAAATAAAAACAAAGGGAATGATCAAATTATCCCCCCAAAAATTTAGGGAAACGGAAAAATTGAAATATTATAGTAATATAAAATTATTATATAAAAAATTTAATATTATAAAATATATTTTTAAATAAATATATAATATATAATATATATAATATAAAAATATCTGTGAATTTAGTTAAGTAAAGTACAAAAACACCTGTTTCTCTATATATGAAAAAGGGTTTATATATTTAAAAAGCAGGAAAGATATTTAAAAAACTTTTCTTGAAAAAGAATATTATATATATAATATATAAATATAACAACCAACATACAAACACACATATATATATAAAAAAATATATTTTAAAATATATATAATATTTTTATATATTATATTTTTAATATATAAATATTTTATAAAATTTATTTTATATATTAAAAATTTTAACAAAAACATAAAATATTTATATTTATATATATTTTATATACATATAAATATTTAATATTTTACATTAAAATACATAAAATATATATAATATATATTTATATATATACTTTATTTGTATATAAACACATAACAAAAAATATACATATAAACATATACATATATATTTATAAAAAGTATAGACATAAAAATCCCTTTTTAAAAAGAAACCAATAAAGGGGAAAAGTACAGAAAAACACACGAATATGCCAAGGAAATTTTCGTTTTTCTTTTTAAAATCAGGGCAAAAATATACAAATACACACCACAATATAATAAAAATACATAAAATAAAACACAACCACAACAACACACCCCACACATACACATACACACACACACACACAAACACACACACACATCCCACACACACACATATACATACACACACCCCATATTTATATAATATAATATATATATATATATATTATTTTAATATATACATATAAAACACACATATAATTATTTTTACAATAAAAAAAAAAATAAAATATATATATAAATATATATAATAAATAAATACATATATATATACCCCTATATTTTAATAAAATAGATATACGTAACACACACACACACCACACCCCCACACACACCACAACACACACACACACACACACACACAAAATATATATATATATTATATATTATATATTTAAATAATACAATTTTTATATATATTTTATATATTTATATAAATATAAATATTTAATATATAAATATGTGTGTTGTGTTTTAAAACATATATTATTATATATTATAAATTGTAAAAATTTTATAAAATTTTAATTTTAAAATTAAATACACACACACACACAAACTTTTACATACATACATACTCATTACATATATACAACACAAACACACCCATTTTTCAAATATATATAAATATATATTTTTAATATATAAAAATTATATAAATATAAATATATATATATAATATTATATAAATACATACCCCATACACACGAAACATATTACACACACACACAAAAACCACAACACACACCCCAAAACCACACAACAACACACACACCCCAACACACACACACACACACACACGCACACCACAACCAAAAACTCGCAACCCTTCGCCAAAATAAAAAAACATACACGTGCAAACTTACGCATACACACACACACAAAAACCACACACACACAACACACACACACACAAAACACCCCACACAACACAACACACACACACCCGTGCCCAACAAAAAAAAAAAAATTTGGGACATAAATACATACAAAATTAAAAATTAATATAATAAATAGTAATTAATAATAATTTAAAAATTATAAAATAAATAATATTAAAAAATATAAAATATTTAAAATATATATAATATAAAATTAATTTAAAAATAATATATCATATATTTTATATAAAAGTATATAAAAATAAAAAACAACATAAAAAATAAAATATATAAAATATTTTAAAAATATAAATAAAAATTTTAAAAAATAATATAATTTAAAAAAAAATTTAAAAAACCAAACAAAACAAAAAACACACACACACAAAAACACACACACACACAAACACAACAACACACCACACACAACACACACACACACACAAACACAAAACCCACACACACAAACACACCACAACAACACACACCCACAACACAACAACAACACACAACAACCAAACCAACAACCAAATTTTACGCACAGTACCACCCCACATACAGGGTTGCATACTTACGCAACCCCCACCCCACACAAAAACCCACACAAACACACACCACCCCACCCCCAACACACACACACACACAACACACACACGTGCGCACACACACACACAAAACACAAAACACACAAAACACACAATATATATATATTAAAATTAATAAAATAATAATATTTATTAAATAAATTATTTATTATATATATATGTTGTGTGTGATATATAAAAATATAAAAATATAAAATATTATAAATATAATATTTATAAATTAAAAATATATTATAAAAATAAATATATATATATAATAAAAATTTTATATATATAAAATATAATATTTGTATATATATATTTTGTGTTGTTTTATATATAAATAAATATATATAAAAAATTTTTAAAAATAAATATATATTTTAAAATATAAATATATATAATATTATATATAGTAATATTAATATTTATAAATATATATTATATATATAAAATTTTAAATAATAATAAAATTTTAATATAAAATAAAATATAATATATATTTTTAAAAATAAATTATATAAATAAAATTAATATATATATAATATTATATATATATATAACACACACACATAAATATACATATTAAAAAAATATAAAATAAATTATATTATATAAAAAATATATATATAAAAAAAAACCCACACACAACAAAAAACATATATACATACATAATTGTACCAACATATCTTTTTACATTTTAAACAAAACATACACCCAACCACCCCCCCTTTCCCCCTGAAACCAAACATACATCCCTGCAAAAATACATACATATATAATAAACCCCCCCCACCCACACACACCCAATATTATAAAATTTTTGTTATATATATAATATATATATAAATATATAATAAATAGTGTGTTGTGTGTGTTGTGGTGTGTGTGTGTGTGGTGTGTTGTGTGTGTTGTGTGTGTGGTGTGTGTATGTGTGTATGTGTATATATGTAAAAAAATTAAAAATTTTGTTTATGTTTAAATTTTATGAAATTAAGGTTTTTATGAGGTATTATGTATGTATGTAATTTATGTATGTATGTATGTATTATGTATGTTGTATGTTGTATTTTGTTTTTGTTTTGTATGTATGTATGATTATGTTGAAATTTTTATGTATTGTATTTTTGTATGTTTGTATTTATTTTATGGTATTATTATTATTTTTAAAATTTAAAAATTATTTAATTTTTAAATTTTTTATTATTATATATTTATTATTATTTTATATTTTTTTATAAAATTATAAAAAAATTTATTTTTTTAATATTTTAAAATTTAAAAAACAAAAAATATAAAAAAAATTTATAAAAAAAAAATAAATTTAAATAAAAAAAAAAATTTTATTTTATAAAAATTTTTTAAAAAAATATTAAATATTTTTATATGTGGTTTTTGTGGGGTTTTGTTTTTGTTGTGTGTGTTTTGTGTGTGTTGTTTTTGTGTTGTGTGTGTGGGGTTGTGTGTGTGTGTGTATTAATTTATTTTTTAATTTTTAATTTAATACAAAAATATTTTTATAATTATATAAAATTTAATTTATAATAAAATTAAAAAAACATATTTATATAAATATTATATATATATAAATATATCTTTAAATAAAATTTAATATATTTATTATATACTATTTTTATATTTTGATTATTTCCATAACATTATACAACACACACCACACGTGTGTTGTTATGTATAAATATAGACAAAAAATTAAAAAGGGAAATTTTTCTGGGTATGAAGTCCCAGCTTTCAAAGATACGGGGCGAAAAGGGGATTTTACACAAATTTTTGATAATAACAAGGGGGTTAATGGGGAAATTAGTTATTTATTTATGGGATTTTTTTTTTTTTTATTATTTTTATTATCTGGTTTTTCTTCCCCTTAAATTTTTTATCAAAATATTCCCTCCTTTCCCCCAGTGCGACTATGATCTTTTTAGGGAATGTGACAGAAAAAAAGGAAAACAGAGACAAGAGAAGAGAAAGAGAGAGGAAAAGGGGGGGCGATGCATCCCTTCCCGCCACCCAAAGTGTCCCTTGGCCCTGGAATTTTAAAAAAGAAAGAATATATTTAAATATGCAAAAAAAAGTACTTTTATATCGAGGAACCCGTGGATGGAAAGTGAAAGTGCCTTGGTTTTCGGTGCGATGGTCAGTTAACAGGGAATGGGGGGAAGAACCGGGGGAATGGGGAGGGGGGAAGTGGGGAGGGGGTAAAAGAGGGCCTGTTGGGGGAGGAAGTGGGGGGGGGGGGGGGGGGGGGGGCTTTACGGGGAAACTAAATTGTGTATTAAGTGCCTTTTTGTGATGTCTTGAAAATTGTTTTTTGTGGGTACCCCCCGCCCCGAACGGGAGCAAATTTTTTTGGGGTTTTGTTTTGGGGTTTGTTTTGTGGGGGTTGGGGTTGTTTTTTGGTGTGTGTGTTTTTTTGGTTGTGTGGGGTTTTTTTATTTGTTTGGGTTTGGGGGATGTGTTTTGGTGGGGTGTGTGTGGGGTGTGGGGTTTTCATAAGTTTTTTTTGTACAAATATGAACAAAAAGCGTAGATTCGTATTAACCCAAGAGTTTTGTGGGTCAACAGGGAAGAGAGCCCTTTTTAAAGAGTGCCAGGGGGCTGAAGGAAAGAAATGGTGTATGAAATGGAACGGGAAGAGCAGGAAAAGGGGTTTTTGCTGGCCAAGGGCTTCATTGAAACCCTAATCTTTTATACTTTTTTGACATAAGTACTTAAAATTAATTAATAATAAATATATTTATTATAATTTTATATAAAAATTTAATTTTTATTAAAAAAAAATTTAAAATAAATATATATATATATTATATAATATTATATTATTATATATAAAAAAGGGTTATTAATTTTTGGAAGCTTTTTTTGGTTCTTGAACTAAAAAATTTTTGATTTTTCAGTTTTCCCCAAAGAAAAAAATAATTAAAGAAAATAAATCTTCTATCTATTGTCTGAATAATCTAAGTATTTTGTTAAAACAAAAATTTAAAAACCTAAAATTAATTTTTCCCATTATTTAAACCCCACTAAAGAAAATTTAGAAATTCCCCAAAAATTGGTTATCAATTTTTAAATTAAAAAAAATTAATGCTTTTACCCCTTTATGGCCAGCGAGCAGTATTTTCAGCGTTTTCCCAGAAATAAATAGAAAATGAATAAATAAATAAAATTGAAGAAGGTGTTTGCATACTCTAAAGGCTATGCTTTGTGATGCAAGTAGTACTGCACTGTTATATGCGTGTGCTGTGTTTGTTCTAGGACACTGTAGGTAAGGTTGAGATTGGGCTGGAAATTCATTGCTTGAGGGTCTTAATAGCATTTGCTTTATTGATTTGATATTTATCTGGTCTTATCTCGTCTGTATTCAGCTGTGATTTTTTTTTTTTTTTTTTTTTTTTTTTAGTTAATGTGTAAGTCTTTTATGAACAAATTATTTCAAGTAGGAAAAACCGACAGCAGTAAGAGATTTTAACACTAACATGACACCGAATCTCATTTTATTATCATTAGTTTAATAATAATTTGATTCACTTGGTTCTCTTTTTACAATCTCAAGCGATGAACCCCGGGATTTATATATATAATAAAAAGAGGGATAGATTAGCTAGGGAAATATTTAATCACGAGATATTTTGATCCTCGCCCCAACACTGTAACAAAGCTGATCTCGCCACACTCGATCAACAGAACAGTTGTTACTTCATTCAGCGTTTCTCGTAGAGGATCAAAAATCTGTGTAGGTAAAACTTTTTTTTTAATCTATATCAGGCCAGCCTTGTTGTAGGGGGCCTCCGTGAAGTAGAGAAATATATATATCAATAGAAAATGCAAGGAGAAAACAATTATATATGGTATATGTGTATATATATAAAACTTTTTATACCGTGGTAAATATTCTTAGATGCTTCGGCTCCATCTCTGTCACCTCTTGCAGCTTCGTCACTTTTAAAGTCTGAAAAAAACAATAATGATATATGATTACTAGAAGGGTATGTGTGGCGTGACAGTGGAAACGGAAGGTGAAGAAAGAGACTAGCTCATTTTTTTTCGGCTTCAATAAGCAACTACGACAGGGAGGGAGAAAGAAAGAAAGGAAGATAATCATTTTTTAAAGGAAGGAAAAACAAGAAAGGAAAGATAATACAAGCGCGTCCAATACATAGACAAAAAGCAAGTGTAATAATGACAGTATGTAGCCAAGGAACCATATAATTTTTGAACAAAAATGTGTTTGGATGTGAATATGTGTTTTTATTATAAGAAATGTAACATAATTTTCGTGTTATCTGATGTCATTTAATGTAAGTGTTGCAAGTAGCAGGGAAGAACACGAGAATAGGCATGGATGAAGCTGTGAAACGTGTATGCATCATTTGTAATAAGGAAAGTGTGTATAGAAGAAAAGAGAAACATAAAAAAAAATATCATGATAGGTGAATATATCACAATAAATGGGAAACAATGAAAATCGAAGATAAGTATCAGAACTTTTTCGAAACATTACGGTTATACGTGTATGTATGTAAGTGCGCGCGTGCGCTTGTGTGTGTGTGTGTGTGTGTGTGTGTGTGTGTGTGTGTGTGTGTGTGTGTGTGTGTGTGTGTGTGTGCGTGTGTGTGTGTGTGTGTGCATGCATGCGTGTGTATGTGTATGTGTATGTGTATGTGTATGTGTATGTATATATATACATATAAATATGTATATACATTTACACTTTATATATATATATATATATATACATAT
>NC_061836.1:10278089-10280589 GCF_019202785.1 Penaeus chinensis
ATAATAATAACAATGCTAATAGTGATAAGAATGATAATGATGATGATACCAGTAACAATATTAATAACAAAATGAGGATGAAAATAATATTACTAAACATTATGAGTGATGATTAAACAAAAAAAAATAAAAAAATAGAACCAGTAGAAAAAAGGAACACAAGAATTTAAAGTGACGATGGAGGGAAGACGATGGAAACGAAAAAGAACAGGATATAAAAAGGGATTTTTTTTTTCTTGGCACTTTTGGTACCCTTATCACTAAGACTAAAAAAGTAATCATTTTTCCCTTTGTAATGACTAGGGTTACATATTTTCCCCTGCATGAAAGTTTCCCAAAGAGACGTGTAATGAGTTCAGCCAAGTATTAAAAAAAGAAAAATGATGTGATGACACTGGCGTCGAATATTCATTAGGTTCAGTATCATTAAAATATGCTTCTATGAAGATAATTACAATGACGATGTTAGTAACGATAAAGATATTACTAATGATAACAACAATAATATTATATATTATTATAGTGCTAACAATAATAATGGCAATGATGATAGCAATAATACGATAAGAATACATCCTTAGCAAAACAAAAAACAATTGCAGTAATGATAACAATGACGATAATACCAACTTTATCATTGTTACTAATACCTCTGCTACTTGGTATTTGATAATACCAAACAACTGTCATCACAATGAATAATAATAATGAGAATGATAAGGGTATCAATAATCAGGAGAAAAATGTCAGAAGCAACGTCAATAACTATGACAACAGAACAACAGTAATGACAAAAATTAATCCAAAACGAATAAAAAGAACACAGCTCAAAACAGTAAACAATAGCACGGAAAACAAAAGCCTCATCAAACACAAGCACTTGTTTGGAGAGCGAAGAAGTTACCTTAAGGCCCCAGGAAGGCTATAAATCTCGAGCTCTCTCCTACTAAACGTCTACACAACTTTCTTCTAGACTTGAGTGCAGAAAATACAGGCTGTAGTCTTCGCTGTGTGTATTACACTTGCCCCGAACCCGCATAGTACAGGTCAACGGGGTTTCTAGGGACGTTGGCGTTAAAGTGGGGTTGCTTGTTTACGTTGATAGGGTTGTTTGTGGTTTTGAAAGTAAAATGGGACTGCTTATGTGGATGAGGCTGTTCATGAATTTCTTTGCGTGGATGAGTGGATGAGGTGGTTGTGACTGTTTACGGTGATGGAGTTGTTTGTCTTTTTGTGACTATTTGCTTACGCGAATGGGGTTGCGGGCGCACGCACGCACGCACGCACACACGTGTGATATATACACATATACATACATACACACATCTGTGTAGATGTATACATACATATATGCATGCCTACATACATACCTCATACGTGTGCATATAGGTACAATATATATATATATATATTCTTTTTTTCTTTTCTTTTTTCTTTTTTTGACTCAGTGACTTCAGTGTTTGGCAGGTTTCACCATTTCTTTTGATCTTATTTGTAAATTGCTTTGCAAATTATTTTCAATTCTGTCCAGGATGAAAAAGGACACAGGAACTTCTTGGCCCAAACTTGTCAGGAATGAATTTTGTGATAAAAGGCTAAACTTCTTAAGTCCGCCAAATTGCTAATCTTCGCAAAAAAGGAAGCGACATTATTTGCTCATTTGGAATGCAATTAACCGCGGAATAGAAAATCTTGGCGCAAACTCAAATTGCCCCCAACCGATTGACACAGAACCAGAAGCCTCCCAATCTAACGAGAGCTAATTACATACATAATTGAGAAATCCTCCTTTTCTTCCGTTGCCGTCACATCCCTCCTTGAAGGATCTCCGCCTTGGAGGATCTCCCGCAAATCCCATCGGCGGGAGAAACACTTGCATCACCTAGGAGGGGAAGGGAGGGGAGGGGAAGAGAGGGGACGCATGGGTAGTATCCCGAGCGATATTCTTCCACTTGAAACTAAGTCTTACTCCCATTTTCGAGTCTCTCCTCTAGGGTTTTCCTCCTGTAGGTGGCGTTATCTCAGGCTGGCGGTAGTGTGGGGTGGGGAAGAGAAGATGTTGGGGCTCTTGGATGGAAGTGCGGGGGTAGGGAATGTTGGGTGGCTGGGATAGGAATGTGGGGATTGGGAGTGTTAGGGATCTGGGGAAAAAATGTGGAGGTCTGGGATAGTGCGATGAGGGTAGGGAGCGTTGTGGGTCTTGGGTGTGGGGGTGCACTAGGAGGAGAGGGGGTAGGGCAGAAGCTGGCTACAGGGACACATCAGGAGATGGAGGCTGAGATGCTGGCGGCTGACAGAGAAAGGAAAAGCGGAGAAGCGGAGAATAATGTTGGACTAGAGGAACTAAGGGATGGAAGGAGCCTGAGGTAACATTGGCTCGCCAGGATGCAAGGATATTATGTGGAATGTGTATCATGACTGCCAATGCATATGAATATTGAAGAGTCTTGGATCTACGATGTTCTCTACCATCAAGGATTAAACAAACTAAAAGTAATAG
>NC_061836.1:10285589-10288089 GCF_019202785.1 Penaeus chinensis
CATGCAACCTCCCCTCTCCCCATCCCCAAATCTACATCCCCTTCCCCCCCTCCCCTATCCCTGAAACAACCTCCCCCTCCCCCTCCATCCTCCTCATCACCGGAGCGACCCTCCCCTCCCATCCCCCAACGGTCGATGACTCTCCCTCGTACTGGTCGTTGGTCTCCTCTCTCCCTCCTGAGCCGACGACGGAAGGGAACATACTATTGCAATGATGGAAGGGAAATACTACTGCACGACGGAAGGGAAAATACTACTGCACGACGGAAGGGAAACACTACTGCACGACGGAAGGGAAAATACTACTGCACGATGGAAGGGAAAATACTACTGCACGACGGAAGGGAAAATACTACTGCACGACGGAAGGGAAAATACTACTGCACGACGGAAGGGAAACACTACTGCACGACGGAAGGGAAAATACTACTGCACGATGGAAGGGAAAATACTACTGCACGACGGAAGGGAAAATACTACTGCACGACGGAAGGGAAAATACTACTGCACGACGGAAGGGAAAATACTACTGCACGACGGAAGGGAAAATACTACTGCACGAAGGAAGGGAAAATACTACCCTCCCCCCCCCCCCCCCATTTGAAAATGTTTGGGCGGAGCTGGTATATCAACTGGGATGTCGAATGATGCAAACAGACAATGCGGGCGATAGGTGGTTATCATCATTATTCACTTATTTTTGTTTGTCTCGCTCTACTTTCTCATAGTAATGTTAATAATGATGTTGATGTTGATGTTGATGATGATGATGATGATGATGATGATGATGATGATGATGATGATGATGATGATGATGATGATGATGATGATGATGATGATGATGATGATTGTGATGGTGATGGTGATGGTGATGATGATGATGATACAACTATGACTATTACTACTACTACAAATACTAAAAATAATAATAAGAAGAAGATGCATGCTAGTACATACAATAACAATAATAATAATGTTAATAATAACAATAATAAACAGCAACACCTACATCAATAATTATGATAGTAATAACGATAATAACAATGATAACAATAATAACGATCTTAATAGTAACAATAATGATGACATAAATAATAATGGAAATGAGGATGACGATGATTATAATGATAATAATAATAATGATAATAGTAATAATGATAATAATGATAATAATAATAATAATAATGATAAAAATAATAATAATAGTTTTGATGATTATAATAATGATACTTATGATAAAAATAATGATAGTAATAATAATAACAATAACGACAACAACAATAATAATAATGATAATAAAAGTAATAATAATAATAACTATAATAATAATATTAATAAAAACAACAATGATAACAATAATAATAACAATACGATAATACTGATGATAATGATAATGATAATAATAATAATAATAATAATATTAATAACAATCATAATAGCAATAATGATTATAATAATAATAATAATAGTAATAATAATAACAATGATGATACAAAAAAAATAAAAACAATAAAATTAATAAGATTAATTACACTAAAAAACACAAATAGTCATGATGATAACTAATTCTCACAATATCAATTACCATAATAATAATACATATACAGTTCAACCTACACCCAATACCTTGCAATCGGACCATAATCAAAAATATATACACGGAACACCGCAATTGCAAATGTTGCAAAGGCAATGCGAGTGTGTGCAACGAGGATTCACCGGAGTCGTAAATATCACATAAAGGCTGCCAGGTCATAAAGTCATTGACGACACGTACCCCCCCCCCCCCCCCTCCCCACACACACACACACATACACACGCGCACACACAAACAAACGCGCACACACATACACACGCGCACACACACACACATATACACACATATACACACGCACACACACATACACACACACACACACACACACACACACACACACACACACACCACACAACAACACACACACACACACACAGACACCATAAGTGAGAGAAATAAAAGCACTTCCGCATATCACCAGCACCGAGTTACGTCATATTAACGGCCCTGCTCAGAAATACGCGTTAGCTTCTACGTAATCTCACGTTTCTTATCATAAGATGGTATCCACCTCAAAAAAAGAAATGTGGTGGTGGTGATGATGTTGATAACGATAATGATGATGACAATGATAATTAATGATATTAACAACAATAATAATCATGGTAATAACAACAGTAATAACAATAATATTAATAATAATAATGACAATAAAAATAATCATTACTATTATCATTTCCATAATAATGATGATGATAACAACAAGAATAGCAAAAATAATAACAAAAAAAACCTAACCAAAAAAAGTAACTATAATAATAACTATAATAGTAATAACAGCTACAGCAACAACAACAACGGCTACGATGATAATGAATGATAAGAAAGATAATAAAAACATATTTGTGTATATATATAACTATGTGTATGTATATATATTTACATATATAGTTGACCGTCTCG
>NC_061836.1:10298089-10300589 GCF_019202785.1 Penaeus chinensis
GCATTGTTCAGAGTCAACATTCCGCTCGCATTTAAACGTACTGGATCGAGTATGCGGTACTCGGGTTCAGATATGTCGCTTTCGGGATTGGATACGCGTTGTTTGGTACCCTGTATGTGGTGCTTGAGTTCGGTTATACGATAATCAGGATCAAATTTACGATGTTCGGGAGCGGATATGTGGTGTTCGAGCTAAGATAAGTGGTGTTCATAGTCGGATATGCGGCACTAGGGATCGGATATGCGATATGCAGAACCGGACATGCGGTGACCACCAACACCACCCATTTTCACGTCTATAAATGTCACACCGTTCGTTCCCATCGGTTACAAATTGCTATGTCCGTCTCTCTCTCTCCCTCCCCCTCTCCCATGCATTCCTTACCCCTCTCATAAAGCCGATTGATATAACTACTCGTTAGTACGTTCCTTGTTGTTACGAGTTTTTTTTGTTTCAGTCCATTGGGCGAAAGAGGGAGAAAAAATGTTAGTCTTTGCCCCCCCCCCCCCCCCCCATCTACTAGAGAATCTGGATTAACATATGATCTATGTTCACTAAGACATTAAATGAATAATTCAATAAGAAAACATTTAGGTTTATGCTTTTTATGCACATAATTTACAACCGTGCCACAAGTAATGCTAAATAAATTCCCTGCCTCTCATATCTGGCTTATTCCTCCCCTTCCCCCTTCCCCTCTTACCCTATCTCTGTACTCAGCAATTCCCCTCCCTTCCCCTTTCCTCTTCCATGTCATTCCCCTGATTTACCCTGCTACCTCTTTTCCCCCCTCTTTCCATTCCATGTCATTTTCCTGGTTAACCCTACCCCTAACAATGCCAGTGACCCCCCCCCCCTCTCCCCCTTACCGCTAAATCCTCCCTAAATTTTATTCGAGATCTGGAATAGCTAATCCCTTCCCCTTTCCTTCTGCCTTCTCTATGCCATCCCCTGGGTTTACCTTGCCCCTGTAGTAGCTAATACCTTCCCCTTGTCCCCTTCACGCCCTCCCTCTGGTTTCCTCTACTCCTGTAATAGCCAAAAATCCCTCCCTCTCACTCTCCCACCCCCGCCCGCCACCCCCATCAACCACCCCTTTCCCTTTCAGGACTGGATTATTGCATCACCGCGGAGAAGAGTCGGAGCATCCCCGGCCGTGCATCTCTCTTGGCTTAGAAACGTCGAGTGAGCCGACGCTGGGAGCCTGGGAGGAGGAAGAGACTGGTTGGGAAAGGGGCAGAGAGAGAGGTGGGGGGGGGGGGGCTGGTAGAAAGGGGAAGAGGGAAGATCTTTCATAACTTGGCTTATACTATTTTGTTTACCCCCTTTGCCTTTCGCTGGCCAACGCAGTCATGGCACCATTATGGCAGCCTCTATGATTCCTTATATTTGCTCTCTGCGGCGGAGACTGCCTCGCGCATGGCAGTCTTACAAAGTGCCTGAGGGAAAATGTCTTATATTTTCTATTAAGCTTGGCTGAATACCTAATGGTCGTGAAACTTTTTTTTCTCTTCCTCTCCTGGCAGTGGAAGCAAAACGCAAATACTCCGTCCGAAATGATGGGCTGAAATTTCTATCGACAATGCGAATGATGATTAAAACATTACCAAAACAAGCTTGATAATCAACCAACAATTTCATTACCATAACATCATTGCCAAAACATCAAAACCCATCATCAGAACAGGATTTCGAATCACCTGCACTATTCCCATTTCTTTTCCATTAGTGCACGCGTTCATTTTACAGGCGGTCATCTCCCTTTATCAACAAAGAGAGAGGGAGAGAGAGAATCTGCCAGTAAACTCTCTCGCAGTCTGGAGGATCCGCGATGTTCAAGAAGACGCTCTGTATAACTGCATCATATCGGAGAGTCTTCTAAGGGTTTATTTCGCTTTACGGCCTCTGCCTTGAGAGACGATGTGTTGTGTGCGGCGGCGTCTCGTTTCTCTACTTGTGCGTTATAAACAAGGAGGAGAAGGTGGAGGAGAAAAAGGAGGAGGAGGAGGAGGAGGAGGAGAAGGAGGAGGAAGAGAGGAGAGGAGGAGGAGGAGAAAGAGGAGGAGGAGAAAGAGAGGAGAAGGGGAGGAGGAGGAGGAGGAGGAGGAGGAGGAGGAGGAGGAGGAGGAGGAGGAGGAGGAGGAGGAGGAGGAGGAGAGGAGAAGAAGGCGGTGGCGGAGGAAAAGAAGGGGGAGGACGACGAGGAGGAGGAAGAAGAGGTGGTGAAGGGCGAGGGAAAAGAAGAGAAGAAAGAGGGAGAAGGGCAGAATATGTAGAGAGTGGGTAAAACATTGAGGGAGGAGGGTCTTGGCATACCCTTTCAGTTCTCCACCCTCCCTTTCTCCTCAGCCTCTTTTCCTATTTCCCAATTTAGTCTCCCTATCCCTCTTTCCTCTCCATCTCCGCACTCCCACTCCCCCTACTCCCACCACCCTTCCAATCTTCAATAGGAGCCAAGGAAACCCAAAAGCAAATGCAATCAGTAATAAGATATGACGTC
>NC_061836.1:10303089-10305589 GCF_019202785.1 Penaeus chinensis
AAAGAGACAAAAATACAGTCAAGGTCATCACATTGTCTATTTTCCGACAGTCTCGCACAATTCCCCGAAATCACGAAGGCAAAACAAGTTTATTCCACAGTGATGAATTTTGAATTACACAGCTCTCTCTACGTTCTAGATACAACACTACTTCCCTTTATAAGTGATATGAATGAAAATAAATATTGTTCAAGCCTAATAATTTATATCTGCCTTATTTCTATTTATGTGTATATATATACTGTATATATTCTTCAAAATTCGCTTGAACTTTAAAATAAAGTTTTATTTTATAGTTAAAACGAAGTTTCCAGCAGAACAGAATAGGGTAAACAATGACAGAGAAAGAGCAGAAATATGAAAAAAAAGAGAATGATAAAGATATAAAGATATATACATTATTCGAGAGAGAGAGAGAGAGAGAGAGAGAGAGAGAGAGAGAGATAGATAGAGAGAGAGAGAGAGAGAGAGAGAGAGAGAGAGAGAGAGAGAGAGAGAGGGAGAGAGAGAGAGAGAGAGAGAAGGGGGGAGGAAGAGAGAGATGGAGTAACTAATTTTGTAATGAACACTTTACTTTTACTATCAAAACATCCTTAATCATAAATCTTGACACAACAACACTCCATGACACCTCATCCAGTCCCCCCAAAACATCTTGCCAACACACAGCATCCCAAAGCAATCGGAAGTCTCCTGCAAAGTCCCATTTAAGCTAAATATCGCATCAAAGCCAACGTGGGGCTAACTATGTATCTTTACACTGTGTATCTCATTACCAACGCCGAAACTTATAACAGATGCTAACTCACTACAGACGGAGAAGTAGATCATATTTCGCCTTTCTGACGTCAAAGTCGTAATGATATTCACAAAGTTTCGCGGTTTCTGTTGGGTTCTACAGTCTGCTTGCGTAATGCAGTATGTTCTTAGTTTTTTTTTTTTTTTTCTACTACCGTTACTATCTTTTATATATTTAGTATCTTTACCCAATTGTGTTTATCTTCCCGTTTTTTTTTTTTTTTTTTTTTACTATTGGCGCATTTTGGATTATCAAAAAATCAGGATTTTTTTTTTTATTTGATGTTCATGCAATTTTCTCTTCGTGTATATATACAGTATTTCATTTTACCTTTTTTTCTGGATCAATTTTCTACCTATGCCACAAAAGGACATGCGGGCGAATCTCTTTATGATAAATTATGATTTAATGGAATCTGCGAGATGAACGTAAAGATTAGCATCATGCATACCTAGCCCTTATGTGGTTAAGGATATTTTTAGTACAAACATTAAATCATGCGACAACATGATATTCGCCTTTTCGCTATATTACATACTTACGTGCCTAAATACTTCAACGAACAGATATACAATGCATACGAATGTATACCAGCGTTGCTAGTGATGATGAGGAAAATTATTAGGATGAAGAGGATAATGATGATGGTGATCATGGTGACATTCTGTACATCATATATGCTTTTGATGCACTGATTATGCATTTTCCTCCATATCCCGAGAAATAAGTATCATCTCGAAAAACAAGCAAGCTCTCTTTACTAGAAGTTACTCCACTCACTACATTTGCTTTAAAAGAAAAAGACAACTATAGACAGGGAATTTCGATGTCAATGACTGTGATGTTCAAGTATGTTAAACTCATATCTCGCTGGGCCGCAAAATATTATTAAGTAACCGTAAGTTATCCAAGTTAAGAACGAGAAACGTTTTCTTAGTAAGTTTTCCATCGCAGTTGCAAGTTAATGTACGGACCCCATATTAGCATAATACAATAACCACTGTTAGAAGAAGTTACGTCCGGGTACGCCAAACGCTGTGTTCCGCCACGTCCCCACAGCACAGAACAACAATGACAATACAACATCAACAACATTGCTTTGGTCCGTAGTTTAGTCCGGCCAAAATTTATTGCTCCTTGCTGACTATGGATAGCGAGTTTGTGCCTATAGAGTAATCCCCTATCATCCTCCCATCGTATGTGGTTCCATTAATCCTCGGAAGCAACACGCCACTGCATTGAAACAGCATATCCTATCGTTGTTGTACTGTTGCATCTTCACCTCGGGGAACGTTCAAAGCTTTGTGGCAACGTGCGGCGACCTCGATCTTCAGGTGAACTGAATGAACACTTCAGGAATGGTCGGGAATTGCTCCGTCTAATTATCTAGGATAATTTGCATCTCATTATGACAACCAGAATGAGAAATAATGACAGCATTACGAGATTTTATGGCGGAACTGCTGGAACACTAACGCTGATACGTGTTTGGTGTTTGTTGCACGTAACAGTGTAGAGAAGTCGTCTCGTAAATGAAACAAAACAAAACAAAACAAACAACAACAACGATGAGGGGGATAAGTTATACAACGTCTTTCAGAGCATTCGCAGACAAGTTTACTATATTAACAGCCTTAAACAAGGTTACTGTGTAAACGGCCCCAAACAAGAGTAATATATAGAGTAATATATAGTCTCAAA
>NC_061836.1:10310589-10320589 GCF_019202785.1 Penaeus chinensis
TATCGGAGACATACATACAAAACAGACATTCCGAACATTCATTACATAAAGTGCTACCACTACCAAAGGAGTAAAACAATCTATCTCTCTTTCTCTCTCTTTATCTAATTCACTATCTCTGCCCCCCCCCCCCCCTTCCCGTCCACCCGCGCCAAACTTAACTTTTATCTCTCGTTATCTTCGATCCCCTCTCCACCAACAGATATCAAGAGATAGCTACGTTGCATTTTATCGAAAATCCCCTTACTCCTTTTCCCTCCTCGCATTGCCTCTTCTACCTCCCCCTCGCCCACCCCCTCCCCTTCTCCTTCAGACAGCCTTGCCATATTTTGAATTCCTCAAGTCTACCACCATCAAACATTTCCCTCCCGAAGGTGTTCGCCTGGGCGTGACTGGCCTGGGATTGACTTTTGTGGGAGATGTGAAAATCCGACTTTAAGATCGGGTCAGAGGGTATGGTAGGGAGAGGACAAAGGGTAAGGGTAGATGGTGGGTATAGGGTATGGTGGGGGTGGTGGTATGATAGTAAGCAGGGATAATATGATGCAGGGGCGATAGTTGGAGGGATCGTCGGTATAACCTAAAAAAAAAAAAAATATAGGATGTACAAAGGACATTAAAAATATATGATCATATCCAGGTAGAATGCTATAGTCAATGCGCAAAACAAGATCAATGTATCGATGAGAAACTCGTATTAGCATTTATTCTATCATAGTACTCACCAATTCAGAATAATTGAATCTCTTTATGGATGCACTGAGAGAGAGAGAGAGAGAGAGAGAGAGAGAGAGAGAGAGAGAGAGAGAGAGAGAGAGAGAGAGAGAGAGAGAGAGAGAGAGAGAGAGAGAGAGAGAGAGAGAGAGAGAGAGAGAGAGAGAGAGAGAGAGAGAGAGAGAGAGAGAGAGAGAGAGAGAGAGAAGGAAAGAGAGAGAGAGAGAGAGAGAGAGAGAGAGAGAGAGAGAGAGAGAGAGAGAGGGAGAGAGAGAGGGAGGGAGGGAGGGAGGGAGAGAGAGAGAGAGAGAGAGAGAGAGAGAGAGAGAGAGAGAGAGAGAGAGAGAGAGAGAGAGAGAGAGAGAGAGAGAGAGAGAGAGAGAGAATGTGTGAGACAGACACACAGACAAAGACAGACACACAGGAAAAATAGGTCGGAATCACAGAGGTGCTGCTAATACCCGTCCACTCGTCCAGGCAGCGAGTGAGGTGAGAGGCTTTCTCAGGTTGGCTGATATGAATATAAGATGAAGCTGTGGTTCGGATAGTGCCACGCGGCGGATAAAAGGGCTAATCCGGCGAAGGGCAGGCGTGGGCGTTGGTATGGGCGTAGCTGAGATAACTAAAGCGGCGGGATGCGCTGATAATGTGGACCAGGGCTGCTCGTAATGTGTGGACGGTGTTGACTCTACAGCATTATTATTATCATTATTCCGCCCTCGGAAAAGATTCGGAGGGAATGATCAATGTAAATGAGGCGAGATGATGCGAGAAATGAGGAAAAATGGCTAATCTAGGACGTCGTATTCCGTGGCTTTATAGCGATGGTTAATGAATTGTAACGTTAGGATACGATGCTATGCGGACGTTCACGTTATTCGCTTCCTTTTCAAGATGTCTACGTTGTTTCAACACTTTCCATGAACAAGGATCGGATCATGTAAAGTTGAGAAATCTAATATTTAACAAAGCACTTAAAGTATACGGATATCACTTTTATGTATTTCTACGTCTTTCTCTCCTACTACGCATATAAACGAGGGTGTCATTGAGGCTGCTATATGCTAATGCCACTAAAAGATATCCTACGTTATAATCCCGTATACACATGTTATTACCTCAGCTGCGTAATTCGCAAAGGATTAATGTTAACTCATCTAACCAAAGACCTCGAGGGAGCAAAGCGGGTTCATACAAAACGCAATATTATACCAGAAACAATACCAAGATGTAATAGGGAAATATAATGATAAAGCGAAATCCAAAACAGGAAATGTGGAAATGAAATGAAGAATAAAAATCCTGATAAGAAAAGTCAAACTTTAAAACGTATTCAAATTTTAAAAATTCTCGATAACTAAAATCGTATATCAAAAAATGAACCAGTGAATGAAAAAGTGATGGTAACTAAGATCAGACTTAAAAAGTTAAATAATTGAATATTTAGAAAGGTTAGTGACATATTGAAGAAACATAAAATACTGAAAGGTACCAATAACTTAAATAGGGTTAAGGAAAAGCATAAAAATATCATAAAATGAAAATTCAAAAATTCCCCTCAACGAATTACAATAAGTTAACGTAACCCCTTGAAGACGCCCATCGCCTAATCCCCAAAAGGCGCTTCGCACGAGCGCCTCCGTATCAGCCTAAACGAGAACGAGAACTTCCCCAAGTTGGAGCTTTATGGTAGCGGAGAAGCACCCGACTAACGGCTTTAGCTAAAACTTGAAGCGTAAAGCTGCTGCTGATACCCGCGGCTGGGAGATTACCCTCACCGGATAATAGACAGGAGGAGGAAGAGGAAGTCTTGGAGGCGTAGACAGCAAGCTTTCCTTAATGATTCGGTCCCTTCTTAGACCTCGCTGTCCCTCTCCCTTTAGTTTTCCTCGTTCCTCTCCTAGCCCTCCCTACCCCCTCTCTTTAAGTCCCTAGTCCCTCTTGTTCTGTCATCTCAGTCATTTCTTAGTCCTCCTTGTTTCGTCTTCTGAGTCCTCTTCTAGGCCCCCTTCATTTCTGTCATGTCCTAGTCATCACCCTCCCTTCACATTTCCTTCTCCTTCAGCCAAAATGTTTCCCTTCTTCTCTCCACTCGTTCCCACCTCCTACCTGTCAACTCGTTTCCACCCCCTTGTTCCATTACCCTTCCTCCCTCCTTCACCACCATTCCAACCCCCCCCTCCCCCTCCTTCTGAATGGGCCACGTGTCCAATCATACCACTTGTAGTCCTAAGACCTCAGGCAAGGATAAACTACTCCGCTACGATAACCGGGGCGGATAATTCCCCTAAAACTTTGGCTATAAGATAAAGAGAGGTCGGGAGAGGGGTAGGGAATGAGGTAAGAGTTGGGAACATGGGTGGAATGTGGATAGGATAGGACTGGGGGTATGAGTAAAGGGTATACATATGTATTAATCATATTCACCTATATTTATCTGTATATCCATTTATCTATCTTTCTTGTCATCTATTTATACTATCTATATACAAGTGAATAAATATTGTACATATATAAATGTGTATAAATAAATATATATATATTCATATATATATATATATATATATATATATATATATATAAATTATATATAAACATAAAAAAAAATATATATACATATATATATATATATATATATATATATATATATATATATATATATATATATAAATATATATACATGTAATTACACACACACACACACGTGTATATATATATATATATATATATATATATATATATATATATATATATATATATATATATATATATATATGATGTGTGTGGTATTTATATACATCTTTATATAAATATACACACATACACACACACACACACACACACACACATACACATACATACACACACACACACACACACACACACACACACACACATATACATAATGTGTGTGTATTTATATACATCTTTATATAAATATATAGACACACACACATACACACATACACGCGCGCACACACACACACACACACATACATATATGGAAAGAGATAGAGAGTGACTGAGTCATATTAAATACTTTATAAGCTCTTCTGGCTTCCGGGAGAGACACAGGGTTTTTACATTATGCTTTCTTAGCGGTGTGTGCGCCAGTCCCCCGTGGCGTTTGGATAATGAAAGCTGGCATATTTACGTCAAACTGAAAAATACACAGAACCGTCAGCAGAAAGGTTAATTTTAGTTCCTGCTCGAAATAATCACTTTTTCAGATGCAGGGAAGAGTTGAGACATGAGAGAAAAAGATAAAGGAGGCAAGATAGAGAAGGTCTGGCAAAAGGATTTTCAACAAAAGTCTTGAAGAAATTTCAGGTAATTGTTTTATTCGTCTCCCGATAAAAAAAAGTCCCTCTTCCCTTCCTTATTCTAACTTTTTTCATTTTAGTTTCCCGTATTTCTTCTCCCCCATCTCCTCATATCCCTTCCAACCCTTCCTTTCCTCCCCTTTCTTCCTCCTATTTCCCCCTTCCACCTCCTCACCCCCTTTCCTTCCTGCTCTTTCTTTCTTCTTCCTCCTCCTTCCTCTAATATCCGACTCGGCTTCCGCTCATTCAAATTCTCAATCTAATGTAAATTCATGCCTATGAAATCTCCAATCAATTATATTAGCAAGTCAACGACACCGAATAACCGTCCAGACCGCTGTGTGTGCAGCGCCCGAGACCATCCAAAGACTCTTCAGGGCATCTCAAGACGGTGGAAGGAATGTCTTACGGAGATGCTTACCGGAGTTGATTAAGATCTTGACTGAAATTTAGTAAGAAAAAGAAATGTAAGTGTAGTTGTACAGTGGATTTTGCGAATGATGGCAAGAAGGACGTATCGCTGAGAAATCACAAAGTTTCATTAAATAAATATAAAGAATAAAAAACAGTTTTCAGCAACATCGTCACTGGTACCCATTAAACGATGACAACCATCCTCTCCAAACCGTGGAAAAGATACCCCTGTTCCTTGCCCTTTCCCTCCATCTTTTCCGCGTTTTCCGTTTTCCTCCATGTGCTTCTTCCTCTCTGTTTTGCGTATCTTTTTCTCCCTAACGAACACCCCTAGAAATCACCCACAAAAAAAAAAAAAAGAATATCGACAAGAAAACGAAAATGTGAAACAATACATTTACATTTTTTCTTCCTCCTTATGCTTTATACGATCTAAGCATGAGTCTGACGGGCGAGTGAGACAGATTTTGTTTTTTTATGGACACTTCCCTATGAGAACGGCCTGTAACTTCTCCGTAATCAACTTCTTTCCACTCGTGATATCTCGTAACTCCGTAATATAGCTTCGGATAATTCCTTCAACTTCCTCGTATTATACAGATTCTTCGCTTGGGTGACGAAACGGTCTTCATCACCCTCTTCGTTCGCCTCCTCCTCCTCCTCCTGAGTGACGGAGTGCCCCTTCTTCTTTATGTTTCTTGGGCGTTTCTTTTTTCTGTACTCCTTCTCTTCTGCATATTTTCCTCTTGCTTTACCCTCACATTCCTCAGGTCCCTTGCCTCTTCGATGATGATTTTTTCCCCGATATCTCTTTTCCTTACTTCTTATTTCTCTCTTCGTAGTTGATAAAAATGTTTCTCTTCCTCCTACAATTCTTCGGCTGCATTTTCCGTTTTCTTTCCTCTCCTTGTTTATTTTCTTCTCCTCTTAGTAGCGAAATGTTTCTATTCCTGCGAGTTGTTTTCCTCTTCTCTTCTTCTCCTTTTCTCTCTTCTTTGACATCGAAGTTTTTCCTTCTCACAGTGTCGAAAGGTTCTTTCCTGCTTCTGCCTCTCCTTCGTCTCCTTCTCAAATCCACTTTTCCACTTCTCCATTATATCGTTCTGCCTCCTTTATTCGTCTTTTGTCTTAATCTTATTTTCCTCTGATATCCTCAAGCTGCTTTCTTTTCCTGTCCTCACTTTTCTCTCTTTATTTACCAATTAAGCATCTTCCACTTTCATACCCACTGGCCTTACCTTTATAACATTACTACTATTTCATCTCCAGTCTCTGTCTCCACTTTCTTCCTTATCCTTTGTATTCTTTATATTATTGCTTTCACATCTTTTACTCCATCTTATTTTTATGGATTCTTTCTTTCTAATTCCTTGTATTCTATACAAATATCCTAAAATCCCTTACCTCCTCACTACCCTATTCTCCCTCACTCTCTCTATTGCCTAACAACTACTACATATTGGTAAATTAATCAAATCCCACGTTATACTGAACGCATAAGTTTCAGGGTTAACGTTCTACTCGTCTACCTGCTGAGTCAAGAATCTTTCCAAGGAGGAACTAAATCAGAGTTAAATGGTACAGAAACTGAAGGCCAAACTTTTACTAACGCTTCTAAATGGCTGTAGGAGGAGAGAGGAATTTCAGTATAGCATTAAAAAAACATATTTTAAAAGTAACCAGCGGATACCCATGCACAGTTTTGGATATATTCAGACAAGTGCTTGTATACACATATCAAAACACACACACACACACAAGAGCAGGAAAAGGGATTCTTGACAACGACTGCAGTCAAGGTAACCACAAACTCAGAGGGGTAATTTTGACAGTTAATGCTAATGATGTAAGGTTGGTATGATGTTAATTACACTCTATTATTAGCCTAGTGTAACTATTACTTATAGTATAGTGTAAAAAAGATACTATAAAATACAATTTAACCTTTTATTACTCTAGATAAAGAAACAACAAATTTTCTTTCGATTTGGGAGAGTTGCTATCCAAGCATAATATTAATTTACATCATACTTTTTTCACTAACATTAAACTTTCCATCATGATAAAACTTATTAATGAAAACACACGTGAAAACTGTTATTTTTTATGCACCTTAAAACTCCCTGGAATTCACATAAACTAACATCAAACAACCAAGCTCAAATAGCTGCAATACCAAAAGGAACACTTTTTAAAAGAAATATTCTCCACATAAGTTCATCACTCATGTATTAACTCTGACAATATCATTAATATTCAGACTATGCTAGGAAGTTAGCTTAAAACTTCTGAAAATTCTTTCATCAGACGCTAAAGTATTCCCAGGGTTGCATTTGCACTCGTTATGCTGCTAATGCACTAATTATATTACCTTATATATCCTAATTACATTAAACAGGAACGAGACTGGAATTTAAACTAGAAGTGTGAGAGCCTTGACTATGTCTCAGGAGACATTACCGTCCTGGTGTATATTTCATTTACTAAGGCTGGAGCTTATTCAAATCTTATGCAGTCGGCATCTGTCTTTTCCAAGAAATATTTCTGTGAATTTTTCCTAGGCTAATTAACGTACACTTCCTTGTCTATGTATCTGCCTTTCAGATAAGTATTACCGTAAATAAAAGGCTGGATATATATATATATATATATATATATATATATATATATATATATATATATCTCTCTCTCTCTCTCTCTCTCTCTCTCTCTCTCTCTCTCTCTCTCTCTCTCTCTCTCTCTCTCTCTCTCTCTCTCATATATATATATATATTTTTTTTTATCTATAACTACATTTATAAACATATATCTATATCTATCTATCTATCTATCTATCTATCTATATATATATATATATATATATATATATATATATATATATTCCTACCGTGTATCACAGATACTCTGATATTGCATCCAGGCGTTGGAGACCTAACTATTGAATTAAAGCATTACTATTGATTCCGTCCATCAGTAATGGGCAAGGAACCCATAGATCCGTGGACTGAATGATAGATTATGGACAACGACAGGAAATAGGGAATTAACTTGGAGACAGCGGGTGGGAGAACAGATATGAAGAAGAGGTAGAGAGAGAGAGAGAGAGAGAGAGAGAGAGAGAGAGAGAGAGAGAGAGAGAGAGAGAGAGAGAGAGAGAGAGAGAGAGAGAGAGACAGAGGGGTAAATACATAAATAAATGAGTTAGTGAGAAACAGAGAATGACTAAGAAAGAAAATGAAGAACAAATACAATGAACAATATATATATATATATATATATATATTCCATAAAACAAAAACAGAAATAAAAGAGACAAGAAAACCTCTAGATTCTCTGCGTCGCAAAATTGACGACATCGAGAGATATATACCAACCGTGATTTAGTTGAAATAAAAGATTCTAAACATGGATCAGTGGCGTATTTGCGTTAACTCGCTTTTGTTAAAAAATACAGAGGAAGACACGAATCGTGTTTGAGAATATTATTTCATTCCTTCAATATTTTTGTTTCACTTTTGATATTCTTCCAAACAATAAAACAATAGTAACAATAACATCGATAATTACAAGAATGGTCTAATTAACAATAACAACAATAATAATAATACTGCCGATAACAACATCAAGAGTACTAATATCATGAATGATGATGATAAGAATAATAATAGAAATAATAATCATCATAATAATAACAATGATGATAATAATAATAATAATAATAATAATAATAATAATAATAATAAAAAACGAGAATAAAAGAATGATAACTATTCATGATAACTGTAGAAAAGATATCTTAATGTTTATGTTCAAAATAGAAATAGTCGATTTTCTAGTAGCAGAGGTAGTAAAGTAGTAGTTGTTGTCATTGTCGTAGTGCTAATTATAAAAGTAAGAAAAGACATCTTCAAACAACAAAAGGCAAAGAAGAATCAGTTTGGTTTCCCGGGGCAAAACAAGTAGCCTCTGACGTCAGAGTCCTGACAAGATCCCGGACCTCTGAGACATTCCCTGGGCGGTGGGGGATTTAGGGAGGAGCTTCCAACTCCCTCGGGACCCTAATACCCTCGGGATCCCCCTCTCCCTGAGGGGATGGGGGTGTCTCGGGGTCGTCTCTCCCTCCTTCTCATCAGTTCGCTTCCGGCAATTCCAAGTCGAAAAATGCAAAATGTGTTAAAACATTTTATATTTTCGTCGGTCGGACAATAGGTGGAGCTACGATCACAATAGCTCACTTTGGCCTATGTCCAAGTTGGGTAATACAGATGATAATACCCAGGAATGATAACAATGGTGGTGAGGATTGCGAGATAAGGGAGGGTGGTAGGTGAGGTGACGTTTGGGATAGTCTTAAGGGATATATCAGAGGATATGGTGATATGAGAATCAAAAGAGTATATGAGACAATGAGAGGCATACAGGTATATTGTAAAAATATTGGAGAGTATATAATGAAAATATTAGTAGAATAAGGATACATGGTGATAGTATGAAAAACATAAACACATGATAATGACAGTAGAAGTATGGATGGAAATTCTATTGAATTTCGAGAAAAAAATAAGATGAATCCTGATGGTAAATGGGATAGTGTGATGAAAGGAGATGGTGCTGGTCAGTGAATGATTACGAGAATGAATGTGGTGTTGATGTGAGAGTGGAGATGGCAGACTGATTGGCATGTGACAGTAATAATGACGATGTCATGGGTACGACGAATTTAGTTAAGATTATGGTGAACATCGGAAAGAATTGGTAAGGGAAAATCAATCTCAGTAACTAACTAAGAGAGAGAGAGAGAGAGAGAGAGAGAGAGAGAGAGAGAGAGAGAGAGAGAGAGAGAGAGAGAGAGTGTGTGTGTGTGTGTGTGTGTGTGTGTGTGTTATATCTATATATATATTATTATATATATTTATATATATATTTATAGACACACACACACACACATACATGTGTGTGTGTGTGTGCGTGTGGGTGTTATAACGAAAATAGCAAAAACATATGAATTATAATGATATTGACAAATTGGATGACGGTGATGAGGATGAAAAAAAAATACAATGATATTAATGACATTGACATTCCTTTTGAATATGGCAATAATATATGCAAACAAAGAAATAAGGAAAACAATAATAGTAATGACAAATAATAATCAACAGCAAAATAATAATCATAGCAAATACTAACCAACACAAACACTCATCTATAATGAATATCCTACAATAGTAAAAAAAAAAAAAAAAAAAAAAAAAAAAATTACCAAACTCAGCAACACTTAACAAAAGGAAAAAAAAAAATGGAGTCTCATCTTAAACCCCGCCCACCACAAAAAGGTTAAAAACACAGATAAATAAACAAAATCATGGGCGTCCTCTTCCCATTTCGGAAAAGAGGACACGAGATGGGCGTGATGGCGGGTCCCAAACACTTCAACTGACTCTATGACCTTAAGGGTAAAAGCTAAGTCACGGCGATAGAATTTTAACTGCAATGATTATGTTCAAATAAATTCATGGAAGAGAAATAGGAAAACATATAAATCGTCG
>NC_061836.1:10340589-10345589 GCF_019202785.1 Penaeus chinensis
ACCCATACAAACTAACAGAAGCAACAAACAGCAGCAACCCTAAGAAAAGCAACAAAGTCAACAAATCAATAAGCCGAACAAGAGCAACACACCGTACAAACCAACATCCGTAACAAAGCCAATAAATAAGAAACCCATATAACACCAACAAACCAACAACCACAAATAACGCTCCATGCAAACCACAACCACACCATACAAACTACCTCTCATAACAAAACCAATACACCAACCAAAACCAATAAACCAACCAAAATCAATAACCATGCAACAAAAAATAAACAAAGAAACTACAACCCATAATAAGACAACGAAAATACCACATACAAACCACAACCCATAACAAGCCCAATAAACCAAGCAACCAAAACCCAACTAGCCCTAGGAATCAACAAGGGTCCCCGGCCCTCTACTTCCCTCAGCCCGAGTCCCCAGTCGCCATCAGTTTCCCCTCGAATTAAAAGTCCGACCGAGTCTCGTTGATACAAAGGAGACGCAGGAACCCAGTGTAAACCTTACAAGGAGGAAAATATGACACCGACGTCGCCCCATTTTCTTCGTTCTCTTTTAAGGGAGAAAAGGGAGGGGGGACTATGATGGGGGGGAGGTGGGGGGAAGGAGGGGGGGATGGGAGAGGGAAAGGACAAGGAGTAAGTGGTAAGGAAAGGTGGGAAGGAGGGAGAAACCCGGGGAAGGTAGTTGGAGAACTTGGTGGGAGAAAAGAACAGGAAGAAAAAGAAGTAAAGATAAAAAAATGAAAATATGAATGAGAGGGAGAGGGAGAAGAAGGAAACAAGAGAAACGAGAAGAGAAGAAAGAGGAAAAGAAGAAGAAGTAAAAGAGAAAGGAGGGAGAGAGAAGGAAAAAATTAGGACAAGTTTTCCAACACAGAGGAAAGGAGAGGGAGCGGAGAGGAAGAGTTGGAAGTGGAGGGAGAGAGGGAAGTAGGTGCAAGAAGTGGAAGAAAAGAAGAGACATTTAAAAGTAATATCAAGAGTGTCTCGAAGAATTCCTGAGAGAGAAAGAGAGAGGATAAACGTGAGAAATGCGTAATTTATGAAAAGAGGGAAGAAGAGAGATAAAGAAGAAGGGCATGGAATAGAAGGAATTAGACGCGTCACAGAAGAAAAATGTAATGAAAGAAAGGAGGGAGACAAGTATGCATTGAAGAATAAAAAGAAGAAAAAAAGTGAAGTAAAAATGTACAGAAGTTATATATGCAAATTAATAACTTCACAAAGCAAGATATTACATTTCTTTCTTTGCGAAGTCATCTTTTGTGAAGTTATTTTTTCCGTGCCTTCTCTACATTCGTCACAATAAGCTCTATTCACCGAGGCTAGAAAAACAGAAACAATGATAACAAAAGAACAACGTAAGGGAGGATCCTAAGTTTAGAAATAATTATGAAAAAACTGGTTATTAAAACCATTCCCCTCTGCCACTTAGCCATCTTTAATTCTAAAAAGAAACGAGTAATTATAATGCTACATTACTATTATCCGTTTTTGCTGCTCTTTTGACAAGGAAGTAACTCTCCTGATATGAAGAGGAATAAGAAAGATAGACAATATGAATATCATTTCCCTGTTCTCTCGCAATCTCACATATTATCATCTGATGTAACGGAAGTAGAAGTAAACGTGGTAACAGTACATTAGATGGGTTAATGATGATATCAACTAATCACTCCACCACACATTAAAAAATATTTATAATAATAAACCAAATTAAAATATTAATAATAACATTGATAAGCGCACTCTTGGAATAAAAATGTTGCATATTCATGTTGCAAATAAATTCTTAGAAGAAGAGACGCTACAAATCACAGAAACGCCAAACTTATCTCAAAGGATTCATTTTTTTTCCTCGAGAAAGACTAATGTCCTTTTGATAACATACAAGTTACCACTGACGAAGGTATCGATCAATGCCAGTCTGATTAAAAATCAACCACTAAGAATGAGAGAGAGAGAGAGAGAGAGAAAGAGAGAGAGAGAGAGAGAGAGAGAGAGAGAGAGAGAGAGAGAGAGAGAGAGAGAGAAATATATACATACTTGTGTGTGTGTGTGTGTGTGTGTGTGTGTGTGTGTGTGTGTGTGTGTGTGTGTGTGTGTGTAAATATGTATGTATCTATCTATCTATCTATCTATCTATCTATATATCTATCTATAATTATATGTATATGCACACACACACACACACACACACACACACACACACACACACACACACACATATATATATATATATATATATATATATATATATATATATATATGCATGTATGTGTGTATATATAAATATATGTATGTATATGTGTATTTGTATGTGTATGCTTGTGTGTGTGTGTGTATATATACATATATACAATATATACATATATATATATATATATATATATATATATATATATATATATATTTATATATATATATATATATATATATATATATATATATATATATACACGTCTGTGTATATATATGAATATGTATATATATATTATATATATACAAGGGCAACACTGCCATATAACCTCTCAATAGTGAATTGAGAGAGGCCTATATCTTGCAGGGGAATGAATGGCTGTTAAATACATATATATATATAAATATATATATATATATATATATATATATATATATATATATATGTATGTATGTATTTAACAGCCAATCATTCCCATGCAAGATATAGGCCTCTCTCAATTCACTATTGAGAGGTTATATGGCAGTGTTGCCCTTGCCTGATTGGATGCCCTTCCTATTCAACCGCGGTTCGGCGCGCTAACACTTGTGCCACGGCGGTGACTTCCCCTACGACACCTGCGTTTGACTTCTCAAAAAATGCCTGCGCTCCGACTGCTTGCTCGAGCCCGAGAAAACGACATATATATATATATATATATATATATATATATATATATATATATATATATATATATATATATATATATACATACATACAGACATATATATGAATAAATATACACACACATACATATATCTACATATATAGATAGAGTGATAGATAGATAGATAGATTTCTTCCCGCTTTGAAAGCAGCGTCTCTCTCTCACTCTCTCTCTCTCTCTCTCTCTCTCTCTCTCTCTCTCTCTCTCTCTCTCTCTCTCTCTCTCTCTCTCTCTCTCTCTCTCTCTCTCTCCTCTCTCTCTCTCCCTCTCTCTCTCTTTCATGCTATCGCTCTTAAAATCTTAAAATCTCAATCTCTTTATCCTTAACCTTAGACCTTTAATCCTTTTATCCTTAACTTTAGACCTTTAATCCTTTTATCCTTAACCTTTAACCCTACCCCCTTAACCCGTCATTCTTTACCCTTCAGTCTTCTCTTCTTCCTCTTTTTCTGGGAGTCGCCACACCATAACGGAGCGAAGTTACAGCACACCCATTTTGACAACTCATTGATGTGGCCAGAGAATGAACGAGAGAACCCCACTGACCAGTATCTGTCCACCCATGAAAAGGATGGGCCGACGACTGAAATAGTTCGACACTGTTCGGGAATTATTATCGCCTACAGAGCCCAGAATTCTTGGGTTTGTTTAATCTTTGGATAATCTGAGATTCGCAGTTGCTGTTATTTCGTCTCGATTTTGTGGAGTTTAGACGATGGGGATTTTAATCGTTTGGACATGTACAGGAATGATTTAATAACTCCATATATTTTGCTTTAATTTGATCTGTGTCTGAGAGTCTCTGTATCTTTGGCTGTCTCCCACTCCCTCTGTCTCTGTTACAAATTTCCAATTTCAATCCTTGCCTTACCCATTCTTACGATACGTCATGACTTCCCAAAACCACGAGAAATATTTTTATCCCCTCTCTCTTCGCGAAACTAATATCTTCCCTCACGTAACATCGAACTTCCAAATACGGTAGTACGAAGTTAATGTACCTGGCACGCCCTCGTGACCCGCCTTCTCGCCGTAACTTCTCCTGGCGCCTTTCGTTCCATTTCTCTACCCTCTCTTTCTTACTTTCGCTCAGTCCTTCCTCTCTCCTCCCCCCATACTACTTTCTTTTCTTCTCACTCTCTCGTACTCCTTTCTGCTATATACCCAATTCCCTTTATCATTGTTCATTCATTTCAGTCATCTGATGTCTTCTATCTATTTCTGCATCCGTCCATTCACTCTTTCATTGGAAAAATCCTTTCCCTCCGTTTTTTTTTTTGTTTGTTTTTTTTTCCATTTACCTCCTGTCCCTTTTTCTTTGACACGCTTTCTTCTCCTATCTTCTATTTCACCTTACCCGGCTTTTCCTTTTCTTTTCCATCCTTTTTCCTTTTCCTGAAATATCCACCTCTTTTCATTTTCCATCGCCCCCTCTTTTCCTCTTCTTTCCATCTTCCCTTATCCCTATTCACACCTTCCATCCCTCCCCCTTTCTTTTTCTTCACTTCACTTTCCTCCCTCCGTTTCTCTGCTCCCTGAAAATTCTCTATCCTTTCCCTAAAACATTTTCTTCACACACCCTCAATTCCTCTTCTCTTTCTTTAAAACATAATTTTCTACACACTTTCCACTTCTTCCCTCCTTATTTCCTCCTTTCCTCCTTCCTTTCTTTCTCTTTTCAAGACGATCACGCGCGCACAACGCAGTATCCCGGCGTCGACGTCTCCCATTATTGGCGCTGTTAGATCGGGTCGCGTAAGCTCGGAAATCCAGCGGCGTCGGAGAACTCGCGAGTAGAATGTTTCGTCCGTGTAAGACTTCTTGGAGAAATCTGGGTAAAGGGATGGGGGGATGGGGGCGGGTTGGAAAGGGGATGGGGATAAGGGTGGGGGTGGGGTAGATTTATAGATTGGAGTGGGAGTGGGAGGAGTGGGAGGAGTGGGAGTAATGGTAGGAGTTGGAGTGGGAGGGGGAGTGAGAGTGGGACCGGTTGTGGGTATGTTGGTGATAACGGGGTATAGGGATTAGTGTTAAGATGGGGATGAGAAATGGAGGAAAGGTAATGATAAGACTTGGTAGA
>NC_061836.1:10380589-10385589 GCF_019202785.1 Penaeus chinensis
GGGGTCGCCTTTCGTTCACTTTCTAGATTATTCCTCTGGCTCTCTCTCTCTCATCACCACATCTAAATAATAATCCTTTTTCAATTAGAGCTGTTTGGCATCTTTCGTTTAAAATCTGTACCCTATCTTTTTTGGACTTTTTTTTTTTTTTTTTTTTTTACTTTATGTAGTACGACCTCTGCTTTCTGCATCGTTACATCAGCTGGCAGATACAAATTACCCCTGGTTTTATTAGACTCGCCCACGGGTATCCATGTAAAACCATAAAAGTATACGATTTTGCCATTTAATAAGAGCGAAAAAAATAAAGTTCAGAATATCCCTCGTCAACCCACTCCCTCTTTCCCCTCTTTCTCTCTCTCTTCATCTTTTATCCCCCTCCTTTATCCAGCGGTGAAATAATTTCGTGATATTTCCCCTTGAGAATTTATAATACACTACTCGTTTTCTCAATGAATGGGTGTAAGTGGACGCAGGTAAGAAAGGAAGTCGTTATCGCTTTTCAAAAAAAAAAAAAAAAAAAAAAAAAAAAAAAAGCACGATGGAGTTTTTTGCAAAGGTCAAAGTTGTGCAAATGTTTGTGATTGTGCGCGGGTCAAGTGTGTGTAGATGACTGCTTCTATGCTAAACGTGCAGCGTTTGCTAAATAAGGATTCCTTTTCAAATTCTGTGGATGAAGCTTCATTTCGTTCTCTTTGCAATGTTTTTATTTGTGGTTTCAATACGGCATGTAACATGGAAATAAGAAGAGGCTGTATGATTCCTCTTTTTATTCTTTTCACAAGGGGGAGATGAAGCCTTAATGGGAAATCGGAGAGAGATGGAGGAAAAGAGGACGGGAATACGAAAACAAAGAAGTGAAAAGTCAAACGGAGAGAGCGGGAGAGAGAGAGAGAGAGAGAGAGAGAGAGAGAGAGAGAGAGAGAGAGAGAGAGAGAGAGAGAGAGAGAGAGAGAGAGAGAGAATGTAAAAAAAAAAAATCGGAAAACACAGAAGCAGATAACTAGACTTAATTCAGAAAAAAAAAAAAATGGAAAAATAAAGTAGGGGCAGCAGAGAGGGAAACAATGTATGTAGAAAGCAGCGAGGCTCGACTTCGTTATAATGGTCCTTTCTCGTTGCAGCATTCTGGCGTCAAATAACCGACCAATTCCGCGTGAAATGGAGATTGCTGGGGTAGAATGAGTAAAAATGTTTCCCCCTGAATCTGTGATGATAAACCCACACTTGCTTTTTCATTGCCACAACACATTCATTCCTGGACTCGCATTTTGGCAAGGGGAAAAAATATGTGATGAAAAACTAACAAATATATCTTAGAGAATACATGGAGCAATGTACGATCTTTTTCACAAATAGGGCCGAGATGTATTCCGACTCTCCCCTAAATCTGACTTGATATTCCACCATGTTTCTGAAAATATCTGGCTACAATCTTGGAAAGGGAACACTTACATCTAAATACGAACTTTGAAGACTCAATATGATTATTACATTTTCATATGGACATCGGTATTTCCATAAGAGCATCGCCGATTCTGCCTGAACACGTATTTTCCCTTATGGAAATACGGTAGTCCATGTATAATGTGAATTCAACATTTCCATACGAAAGAAAGCGGAGACTCGCATGTTTCCATAAAGGCATTCATGGGTTCGGATATCCAGTATGTTAAAGGTTATCTGAACTTGCCCTTGAGTTCTTACGATTGTAATTTTCTAAGGACTATGAACAAATAACTGATGTAGACATTATATGCATATGCGTATGCTGTAGACCTCAGTTACAGTTAACAGCCACGCTTAGGGAACAATATGCGAGAGCACTGCACCAGCTAATGCGAAATTCAGCCCAAGTCGCAGATCTACTTCATGGAATTAGCAAATTAAGAGCGTGTCATTATTCCAAGTTAATGAAGAATACTTGAGCTGACGCACGTACACCGCCACTAATGATCCATTACTCCAGCGAAGAAGAAAGATCATACTACAGCCACTTCCACTCAGTTAGCAATACATTCCAGTAAGCACAGGGGGGAAAGGTGTGTGGTGCGAGGGAGGGAACAAGAGGGAGTAGAAACCGCATACTATAATCACAGTTAAAGTATGTGAGAGCCTTTCCCCTTCGCATCCACCCACTTCGAAAACCCACACACACATGCCAAAAGAACCACGCCCACCAACCCACTGAAGCCAGCAGCTTAGCCAGGGGAAGCCACACCCTCAGCTAGTGGTGATCTATCAGCTTGAACGCCATGCTGGAGCCCTGTTAACTTGACCGTGCGATGCCTGGTACAGTTTACCGCTCGTATTGAATGCTGGGACATCGAGATTGCCACATGTGTCGCATTCCTTGAGCACAATTGATAACTGGAGACGCCGTAAGACTGGCAGATATAAAAAAGATCGACAAAATAAAGGGGGTCTGTCGCGGGACATTCATTCAGCGCACAATGACAACAAACTTGATGTCTCTTCAGATTCCTATTTTTTCTTCACTTTTTATGAATCCAAATGTTTTTTCATTAGATTTAATTTGCCATCAAACAACTGGAAATTAAAGACACTACCAATGGAACATACACAAACAAAAACACATTCACGTTAGTGCAAAGAACCATCGGAGATTTGAGAAGTTCGCACACAAGAGTATGTCATTCCTGTCAATGAAGAATTAATTTCAGCAAAAATAAATTGTTGTTTTCTAAAATGAATTTCTACAGTTCAAATTTAAACATTCCTTGTTTAACTTTGTTAGTCTCTATATCATTAATAATTATTTTATGGTACCATTTCCAGTCCAATTTTCTAAAAGGTAATACCGTCATTAATTTCGTCAAAACAACTTTTTTTGCAAAATTATCTTGAAGCTTTAATAAGGATCCTAATTTGTACCTTCTGTCGTGACGTCTTTTATACTTTATTATAGCAAATAATGTAGTTTACTTTTGATATTCTCTCTCGACACTTCTCCTCTCCCCTCTGTCTCTGTCTCTCTGTTTAATTTTTCTCTGTGTCTGTCTGTCTGGCCCATCCCCCTTCCTGTGCCCCCCCCCCCCCCCCACCCCGTCCTCTCTCCCTCTCTCTCTCTCTCTTTCCTTAGTCTTAAATAAAGACAAAAAAACGGTGAATAACAGAAAAATATATGGTAATTTATACATCACATTCGCTCACGTCATTAGTATAAAACGATGTGCTAACAACGGCCTGACATGGCACAGGCTACGTATCTTTGGCTTTATCTTCCTTCCTTTTTCTTGTTCATCGTCCATTAGACATTTCCTTGCACCCCTATCTCTATTTCCCATGGATATTATGTAAACTCAGCTGATCATAAATAATCAAGTTGTTGATATTTTCTTAACGTGATCCTGTCTGTCATAAGTGCTATTCTCTTTTAATATAATTTCACAATCACAAATAAATTAGTTATACAAGGATATAAGTTATCGAAATCAATAATTCACGATAAACTACCTTTTTAGAGGAAAATGTTGGTTATCGCCTGTTTTAATATGCAAATATTTTCATATTTTTTTTTTTCGTTCAAAATTAATACCTCATATACACCTCATCTATATTCACCCACGTAAAATTTGTTCTTCCCAAACGCAACTTTAGTTAGATAGATGAGGCATGAGGGAAGGGGGGCGGGGTATGAATCGATTAAGAACTAATCTGTGAAGTTACGATGATATGAAGTTGATATACCGTGATAATAATCATAGGCCATAAAGCAAGATTTAGTAGTGGGGTAAAGGGTGTTAATCGTAAATGGTTACAACAAATAAGACATCAGTGTCAAGTAGCAATAAGGGGGAGGGGAGGTGCGATGATATTAGAAATTAGCGGAATGAAAGAATTTTCAATATCACAGGGTTATTGATATATAACGCAATACACACCGCGTAAAGATAAGGTTCGTTTCGTTGTTCTGGTGTGTGTATATACTTTAATATTAGGTTTAAAAACACTGATAAGATGATCTTCCCTAATATGGTCTCATTAATAAGACAGTTACGATAGTGACAATATTTAGAATGAGATATTAAGAAAGCTAATGAAAAGACCGGAATTAATTATAGTCGTGAATGACTACTACAATATCAAACCAACGTTTAATGTGAACACGGTTTCGCTTACGGAACAAGTCACTTGAGTTTCAGCTTCAGGCGTCTACAGTACTTGCTTCAGCGGGTGCCATAGAAACCCGAAAGGGGAAAACTGCCGTAAGCTAAACAAAGCAACAATCCCCTAACCAGTTCCACCCCAATTGCGGCCTGGCTTGGCTTAGTTACGAGTGCAACAGTTATCACCATCAGTATCTGAATTCACTATACATCGGCTTCATTATCGTTTTCTTAACACATGCCATTATTGTTATGAACATCATCAAGCCACACTAGCATTATGAACTTCATCACTGTCGCCACTATAATCCCATTTCTATAAAATACAAATCGTTTCCTATTTCTATCAAACCCGAAACGAGAGTCAAATATGTTGATGATCGTAAATTGTATCTCTGTATCCGAGTTTCCAAGGGATATGAAAAACAACAGTTCCTCAACAGCATCACGGACAGGAAACGTGATTATTCAACATCAAAAGATTTATTCATTGCACTGGCGGATCCTACGCTTTCTCCGATGACAACGTGAATGAAGGGAGCTCACGGGATAATACGTAAAGCGAAATCGTGTTAACTTCAGAGACGCCGCCCGTAAGATCACCTTCTAAACTCAATCATATTTTTACTTTAAAGAGAAAAAAAGGAAGGAAGGAGAAAAATATAGACTCATAAAATTTTGATGACGTTAGACGAACGCCAAAACGCTTCTCGCTTCTGTAAGGTCATCGTTGTCATCATCGTCTACGTGGGAGTTGTATTAAACCCATCCTGTTCTAAACAAGGAAAGGGGAAGAAGAGAGGGAGAGGTGAACTGACAATCTGCCTCCATTCTGACATTGTTGTAAAAGTTTCCCGTTGCAAATCCTCT
>NC_061836.1:10398089-10400589 GCF_019202785.1 Penaeus chinensis
ACACACACACACACACACACACACACACACACACACACATATATATATATATATATATATATATGTATATGTATATATGTAGATACATATATATATATATATATATATATATATAAATATATATACATACACACACAGATATCATATATATACATATATATATATATATATATATATATATATAATGTATGTGTGTACATATACATATGTGAATGTATATGTGTATGGATGTGTATGGATGTGTATATATATGATAAATATACATATACATATATATATATTTATAAATATGTATATATATGCATACATATATATGTACATTAATAAACAGGAGAACCAAGACAGCAGGAAAACCACATCTTGTGCATTTTCCTTTATTAAGCTTTTGGATATCAACAACTGTGTCTATCATCAGAATCAGCACGTACAAGAGAAACACATATGTAAAAATATGTAAATTAATACTGAATATACAATTACAGCGAAAATAAGAAACAAGATACAACAGTAACACAAATCATAAGATTAAAACTCGGGAGACAATACTAACACAAACAAAATAATACGTTTTTCTTATATTTAACTATAATCTAGCCAAACTCTTAATGCAGTCCTCAAAGGTATTACTACCAATGAATACTGTCCAAAACTCTTTTGATTTTGCTAAGTATATGTCTACGATTAGCTTTGAAAACCTTTTTATAATGGCCAGTTTTGATGTACAGTCATTATTTACAAACATACCCTTGAAAGAAACAATTTATATTTGTATAAACAGCTTATTTGAGAATACTGACAATGTGTATAACTTCACAAAAGACCTCTCTTAAATGCATCATTGCTATCACGAGAGTAAATCGATGTAAACATGTTTTTAGACTATGTTAACTCTAAACATGACAACATGCATTTTACTTCTGAATTCAAAGTCAACAACTCCCTGTCTTTTCTGGATAGTGGGCTTGATCATGATCAAGACCAATTGATTAAAACCTCTGTGTACAGGAAACCTACTTTCGCTGGTCTTGGTTTAAATTATTTATTCTTCTTACTTATGATGTTTACAGTTAATGCAGTCAGAACATTGTTTCACAGATGTTTTCAAATTTGTTCAGACTGGCATTCTTTAAACCGAGAAATTCAGTTTTTAGAGACCCTTTTTCCCTTTGGCTATCATAGAAAAAAAAACAAGATATATATATATCTATATATATATATATATATATATATATATATATGTATATATAGTTACCATTTCCCACAAATTTGTTTCAGAATGATCTTCACTAATTCCAGAACTATTCGTTCGTTTTTTTCCCGACAAAAGACAGCAAGGAATCTAATGATGAGATATTGTGAGCATAAAGGGGTTTGTTATCGGACATTACGTTCACTATATTCTCCAACGTATTCATTAATTCGAGGTCCTTCTCTTAAAACAAACCCTGTAATAAAACTAAATAATTTTACAAAAATGAAAAAAAGCAAAGGGTATAAATTATTTAAGAATCTTAGAATCATTATTGATTAAATGAATAAAACCAAACATAAACAATAAGGAAAGTTCAGCTAGTATCTATACTTTGAAATAATTTGCTCACATTATCCCCCAACATACACATATACACACACACACACTCCCTAACTCACCTATAACGGACATCCAGACATTTAAATTTCCGTAAACTGTCGTCACGCCAACATGATATAGTCACATACGCATTCCATCTATGGAGAATAATCGTAAGCAAAACATTTTATTTTGTTTGTGTTTAGTATATTCACCCGAGTTTCAATCTTATAACTTGTGTCACTGTTGTATTTTGTTTCTTATTTTCGCTGTAATTGTATATTCAGTATTAATGTACATAGTTTTTAGAAATGTGTTTCTCTTGTATATGCAGATTCTGATGATGGACACAGTTTTTAATGTCCGAAAGCTTAATAAATGAAAATGCCCATGATGTGGTTTCCTGCTGTCCTGGTCCTCCTGCTTATAATAAGAATCCGTTTCTCCCGTGGAACATCTATCGTGGAAATATATGTATATATATATAACTTTTCACAACTGCATTATGTCATTATGTATGAAGAAATATAAAACATGCATTGTATACATACTTTATGATCCGAATTCATGACGCCGAATGGGATCTCCTTAAACATAGAACTTGAATCAAATTCAGTACTTACCCAAAGCGAGTTGATCATCAATTACATACAAAAATACACAACCATATGCACTGACAAAAAGATAAATACCAAAAGGAACTACACTTGTTTCTCGCACTATTTTTCAACCATGATAAATAAAATATGATCATAATGATCTCAAACAAACCTCTTGATGACAGGGACACTATCACTCTCACGACACTTACCCCGTACAATTGCATCTATCGAGGACTTTCTTTTGTTGAATAAGTTAGAGTCGAACTCCATACTGAAAGGTTGGATTATCTTTCCTCTACCCGGGACGAAAATTTTGGCGGTTTTCGGA
>NC_061836.1:10405589-10410589 GCF_019202785.1 Penaeus chinensis
ATTACAGTAGTCACAGACTACTGTACTGTGTTAGATGTATATAAAACTGTAATCATGATTGCCCACGCCTGAGCAGATAGCCAGGGTGGTAAATAAACTTACTTAACTTAACTTAACTTATTATAATACAAGTATTAGAATGAATTATATTCTCATTCTGCTATGCAGCAATATATAATAAAGCAATATATGCCATACCAAATATTAGCTATAGACAAACTTCGGTATCGACAAATCCCTCTAAAACATAATGGAAACCTTGTCTAAATATTCTATCCGGTGTAAAAATTAAAATGCAAATCTCTTATCCGATCCTGCCTGCATGAGAAGTGGAGGGGCATAACAGAAGGGTCGAAGGGGACGGTGATTCATCTCCTATATCTCGGGTAAACCGACATGTATATTTACATTAGACTGTGTTAAAAGCCGTTAGCGAGAGAGTAAATATCAATTCACTGAGAAGCGATAAGTTATAAAGCTATCTCGTCTCACAAGCGCTCCAAAGGACGGAAACTATGAAGGAATACGGATTTTCAGAATATAGGGAGAAGAGGGAAAAGAAACCGCATTGGGAATACAACATTTTTCAAAAATAAAGAAAAATGACTCACGTAAATGAGCCAGGCCAGTCGTCTTTCATTGCAACCTCTCTGCGGAGTGACTCATCAGTTTTGGTAACAAGGGGAAAAATTGGCGACACACATGATTAAACTTTTAAATTCGGCTCCAATCAGCTAAATCTAACAAGTTTCGAAACTCGGGTTGAAGGCCCTAGAATTGTCAGGTTTTCAATATTTCGCTCAGCCATGCGAAACGCAGCCCAGTGAGTTTGTGCCTAATGTGATATTAAGAGTGCCTTAGCAACTCTAAGTTTTAATGAAGCTGAAACAGGAATCCATTCTAGATTCTAGAGCTTACGCCAACAGCAGAGCGTTTTGGGGGTTTTCTTGTTTCCTATTAGTAACCTGTGAATAAGAATTTAACATCAGACTTGGTAAGCTATATAATGTGCCGTGGGCCTGCTTACATCCGTTCATCGACTGGTTATAGTTTACCACTTTTATGATTCGTTTACGTTCGTTTTCAGATTCACATTCTCCTCTGCGTGCTATATTCATTTTCGACACATATTCAAAGCATTCTTTTCTACCTACTGTTTGCTATGGTGTGCCGCTATATTAATTTCTTATTATTCCCCGAATTGTCTCTCTCCATGTCTCTCCTCTTCTAAGTCTAATTACCATATCATTACATCCAGTTCATATGCAAACCTTCCCTTTTCCACCCTCATCAAGACTCTTTTATTCTAGTTTTATATCCTTTTTTTTACGTTTCCTTCCTTTCAAGTAAGGACCCCTCCCTCCCCTTCTCATGCAAGCATACCCCCATCCCCGCCATCCTTCACGAGTCCGTCGTCTCTGCACGTCACGTATTGCTGATAGGACTCAAGTACCTTCAGGAACACGGAGGAGACTGCATGAATGGACTCGCCCACTCCATGTTGGGTTACAAATGAAGTGGTTGAGGAACGGATTTTAGGAGCATTTCTTTCGCTCTGGGATTTCTTCTTTTCTTTTTTTTCTTTGTCTCCCCCTCTCTCTTTCTTTCTTGCTTACTTTTTCTCCCTCTCCCTCTCTTTTTCCTCAACAGTCAACGAGCTTTCACGGACGCATGGTCACCCTCGCTTCACTTATTTCGACCCCTGACAACGCAGACGCAGTCAACGATCATCTGTAATCGCTATATTTTTATCAATCTTATTTCTTCTTCCATTTGTGTGTCTGGCAATAGAGAAAACTTCTTGAAAGGAAAAGCTGTCAAAAAAAAAAAAAAAAAAAGTTTAATGGTGTAATAACAACAAAAAATTCTACAGGGTTCCATTACGATATATGATTTTTATATTCCTCCGGGCCTTAATGGGAGTTGGAAAACTTGCACAGTATATCATCTCAGCCACAGACTGTTGCTGGACGAAAACGATGTTGCTTGCGAATCCAAAACCAAGACAAGCACTGCTTCAAAAAAAAAGTGTACTCAAAAAGAAAGTGTTATGAGAAATAAATATATAGATAGGATAAACTATTAATCACAAGGCCTGATAAACACACGCTAATTGAATGAATAAACAAATCTTACGATAAAAATAAAATAAACAACAATTTTGATTACATTTCACTCGAAACACCAGCAGATAAAAAGAAATATAAATATCAGCATTAATTATTAATAAGATCAACAATAATGGGGAAAACAATATTAGTTATGACAGTAATGATAATAATGAAACTTATAATGATATAACCATTAAAATAACGATAGTAACAATACCAACACAAGAAAATATGACAATATCATATGATGATGATAACAAAATCAATAATAATAGTAATAATAACATTAATAATAGGAACAATGATGATGATGATAACAAAAAACAACAATAATGATAATAATGATGATGATAATGATGATGGTGATGATGATAATGATGATAATGATAACAATAATAATAATAACAACAACAACGATGATGATGAGGAGGAGGATGATGATAATAACAATCATCATTATTATTTTCATTGTAAATCGGACAATCACATATGTGTATCGCCTCTGTCTTCATCGTCTACGTTTTTCTCTGCCATCGTGTTCATCTTTGGAGTAGTTCTTTGTCGGGAGGGAGCAGCCGAGGGTGTCTCCTCTGATAAGCTTAATCAATGTCTTGTGCTGGTCTGTCTCAGCCATGTTTATTTACTGTAATGCGCTCCAACATTTCTTTGTTAGACGTTATCACAGGAGTGAGAAAAACACTGAACATGGGTAATAAGTTGCGATGTTTTTGTCTATTTTCCTGGATTAAGAGGGGGGAAAAGACATCACATAAGCTTATTTTTCTATTTTTCGGTCTTACATAATTTACTTTAGACGGAAATAAAACCGGCATCAACCAAGCTGTTTTTGTGTTTTACGGAGATAGTATCATTAATAAATTACTTTTAACATATTCATGATTATTGGTATTACTATTATAACCAAAACTAGCGTATATAGCGATACAATTCTAGGTAATACATAATGTTGAACTATGGAATGATGACTATTATCATTATAGTAGCATTGATAACGTATTAGTGACAACGCTAATTCAGCACATATTTTTTAGAATTAAGATTATTTTTTTTATGTTTCTTTCACTTGCTTGCTTGAGGTTAAGCCTCGTGATCCAAAGTCACCGGCGGAAATTGTCTTTGCCAAACTTTACACAGGCTCATTCTCACTCTCTTACGAGTTGTGAGCCCTGAATCTAAATTTCGCCTCATAAAAGCTCTTGTCTTTATCCCCCCGCGCCAGACCCTCTCGAGCTATGACATTGTATGTATTGTAAACGTAATAGCAATTTAAACTTTGCCCGTTTTCAATGCCTAGTATTAAAAGACCTGCACGCGGTCTGGATGCTACCCGAGATCCCTGTATAATGACGAGCTTTTGTGACAAGGGATGTATTTTTCTCGACCTAATATATGTAAATGAGCCTTACTGCCATTTTCGTGGTATTGGTATCCGTGGCATATTTTAAAAGATAACTGAACAAGAAAACAAATACATAAATGTACATTGCTCGATCAAAAGGTCTGTGTATCATTATGTTACGTTAGATGATCGAGGGCTTTATTTGTGTCATTTTAATCATAAACGCCCTTGAAAAAATATATGAATTTGCTGCACAAACTGTAAGAAATGTCTCTTATCTATAATAAAATCGAAGCTGAGAAACGTAACTACATCTTCCCTATGTCTGCTTTAAATCAAGTATCAAGTAAGATACTACTCATGCTTGCAAGTACTTGGATAGGATAAAGAATGAATGAGCATATTTGTTTTCAAGGACAGAAATACGAGTCCATCATCGACTCGATTCCCATCGACATGCACATTTGTTTATACATACATACATATGTATGTGTGTGTGTGTGTGTGTCCGTGCGTGCGTACGTGTGTGTGTGTGTGTGTGTGTGTGTGTGTGTGTGTGTGTGTGTGTGTGTGTGTGTGTGTGTGTGTGTGTGTGTGCGTGTGTGTGCGTGTATGTGTGTGTATGTGTGTGTATATGTGTATATATATATATATATATATATATATATATATATATATATACATACACACAGTTTATCATAAAAGACTAATAACAAATAACTAAAGTGTTATATTAATACAGATGGCTGGGCATTCTAATGAATGGTTGAATAACAACAATCGCCAGACATTTTTGTGCATTAGAGAGAAATGCCATGAAAATCTCCATCTGAATATCAGCCAACGGCGACTCAGGGTCAGAGGGAGGGTTCAGGTGTGATTGGGGGGGGGGGGGGGGGGGAGTACGACCAACAGAGCTTGTGTAGGGGGAGTGAGTATGGTGATTAGGGGGAGGGTGGGGGGGGGGGTAGTGATCTTGCGTTGTGGTTGGGAGACACAGTGATGGGCGGGAAGGGCGGGTGATCATAGCTAGGGTTGGGGGAAGGGAGAGAGAAGAGGGTATAAGCAGGACAGACGAAACTTGCGGAGAGTGAAATACAGAGCTTCGGCCGGAATATGAAACTCTGGATTGACGGCCAGCGAGGAATGGATTCCAACAATAATTCATCTCGCAGTATGAAGCTCTTTGGAAATGCTTTCCTCCTCTCTTGATCGTATATTGAATGTTTATTAATGAAAGACAGGTTAAGACACGAATGGATATACACGATGTATTCATAAATGCAGTATACAAAGGTATTTGCGATGAACTCACACATCATCGCAAAGGCAAAGCAAATACGCCAAACAGAAGCCAACTGTGAATTAGTGAATACGCTCGTTGCATTAATCATGGATTTTTTTTTCTCGCCTTCGCACACAACTAGAAACAAAATGGAATTCCTAACAATAATAAACAACGGGGGAAAATAGTGCACCAAAGCCGACCCATTAAAAACGGAAGCTTTTCACAAAACATTTTTGTTTTC
>NC_061836.1:10413089-10418089 GCF_019202785.1 Penaeus chinensis
AAAGCAAGACTACAAACGAGAAACGAAAAGCGACTGTTCACAACGAATGAATAATCGACGCTCTTCGAACGACGGACAGTGATACATTTCAAGGAAGATGTTGATCGGCAGGCCTGAGCAACGATGTCAAGGTGTTGACATCGAGTGGAGGCCTTTGTGAATTAATGGGACGGAGAGAGTGACGAAAGTAGGTGTTTACCATGGCGGATGTTGCTTGGGAAATTAAATAATGAAGGTTGGTTGGTTTGGCTAAGTTGCTTTTGTTTTTGTTTTTAAACTAAAGAGGAAGATCGAAGTAAGAGGCAAAAGGCGAAATTAGAGATGGGAGTGCTGGGATAATTGGGGTGAAGCAAAATAAACACGGGACTGGAAAAGACCGGGAGGGGATTGGGAATGAAAAAGATTGCTGGTGAGGGAGAAAAATAAATAGGGAAAGGGTTAGAGAAAAGGCGTTAGAAAGGAGAAAAAGTGCGGTGGAAGGAGGGAGAGAAAGTGAGAGTAATAGGGAATGAGAAGAGAGAAAAAGAGGAAGAGATGGAAAAGGGGAAAGAGAGATAGAGATAGAGAACACAAAACTACACAATTATATATTGATAGACAAGAATGGAGAGACAGAGTGAGAACGTGTTCTAGAGAATGGCTGGAGAGACCGGGCTGATGGAGGGAGAGACAGGGTTGAAGAGGAGTTATTTCTGAGGGGGAAGAGGTTGGCAAAATACGTAGAAGGGGGATGCATATGGCGAGAAAAGAGGGGGTTGATAGCAAAGAAAGGAGATGAAAGAGGGGACATGCGGTTGAAGAAGAGGAGAAGAGGAGGGGGTGAAGTGGAATAGGATGAAGAGGCGGGAATAATAGAGAGAGGGAAAAATCGACGTAATCTGATAGGCTTGAGAAAATGGGTGCCCGGCCGGGTGTAGACTACGTACTGTGCTTCGACATTTGCTGTGTTAGGGAGGTCAAAACAGTAAATCATTTTAACACAAGAAGAACACTGTTTGTATTCTGCTGCTCATAAACAGGCTTTAGTTATGATGCAATTTATATGGCCACCTGTCAATTAGAATCAATGATGATACTTTGGTACTTAAACACGTACGGACACTTAATCTGACGTCATAACTATATTCTTGAGTTAATGTTATACAAAGTTAAAAGTTTTAGAAATATTTGGAATTATGAGAGGGGATATCTCCACCATCTTGAAGAAACGTAATTCCAAGGGTCAACGACCAAAGGAGAACAACGTGTATGGTCAGTGACGCAGACAGAGGCGCTTGAAGACATAAGGAGTAAAAGACAGAAAGGCGAAAGGAGAGGGAGGAAAAGGAAGAGCAGGGGGAGAAAGAGGAGGGGGAGGATAGAGAGGAGGAGCACGAAGAGAGGGGAGGGAAGGAGAATGAGGAGGAGCTGGAGCATGATAAAGAGAGGGCAAAGGAAGAGGAGAAGGAGGGACACAATCGAAGAGGCAAGAGAGCGCCTTTGAGGGTAACCCGCTGGAGTGAGAAGACGATGAAAGCTGAGGCTGCAAGAAGTGACGGGACGAGATAAGAAATGGACGAGGTGATGAGTCGGAAAAGAAACGTTTGATAGTCGATGGTCCATCAAATACGAAGGGAGGAGGAGGAGGAGTGGGGGACGGAGGCAGATACTGTCAGAGTAGGAGGGGAGGGTGAAGGATCAAGGGAACAAAGATAAGAGATAACACCGTACTTCTATTAGTATATCGACCATCGAAGGGGAAACCCAAAACGAAAACCAACGTGAAAATTAAACAGTTGATGAAGATACAACCAAAATACAGTAGTCGAAAAGAAGACAGTATACTTTCGCATAAAACAAGATACACAAGACACAGACGTTGCAATGAGAACTTACAAGATATTAAGAGTTGACAGATATAAATGATGCATGAAGAGGGGTTGACAAAGTGAGTGATGACAACGTTTGGTAATCAATGACTAATGACTTGAGAAAAATAATAATCAATGAATAGACAAAGGAGGATGATGAAAGAGTTAGCGAGAGTCAGCGATAACCTCAGAGATAAAAAAAAAAAAAAAAAAAAAAAAAAAAAAAAAAGATGCAAAGGAGATAGGTAGGGAAAATAAAAGGAGAGAGAGGGGGGGGTAATAAAAGTATTGAGAGTAAGAGGTGTAGAGGGAGGAAGAGAGGATGAGGGAAGGAGCAGGAAGGGGGAGGAAGAGAATGAGAGAGATGGAGGGAAGGACGGGAAGAGAGAGAGAGGAGAGAGAGAGGAGGGGGGGAGGGGGGGACAAAAACAAAAGCAGAAACACACACAGAAAGAAATGACAGGTGGTAGAGAACAGAATGTTAAACAGAATAGGGAGGTGAAAAATCAATGCAAACCAAAAGCACAAAGTAAGTTCTAAGTTTAAAATACAAGATACAAACCTACAAAGTGAAAGAAAAAGAAAATATAAATGGTAAATTATCGTTCTACAACCCAATAAACAGAAAATAGGAAAGCACAAAAGAGAGAGAGGAATGACCGCTAAACTTATAGAAAAAATGGGAATTATTAAAAAAAGCTGAAAAGGCGATCAAGAAAAAAATGAAACTAATCGAAAAAAGGAAAAGGGTATCAAGAAAAAAAAAAGGTAGCAAGGATAAAATCTTTCAGAACACGTTGTAGAGAGAAAAAATACATATGCAAAATTGCTACAGGGCGGCAAAATAGTGATCCGAAAAAGCTTCCATGACGGAGAGAAATGGGAAAGGGGGGGAAATGGAATTGGAGAAAGGAAGAGGGGAGGGGAATGGGTAATTGGGAAAGAGCACGTGAATGGGGAGTTAAGAAAGGGGAGGGGAGGGGACTGGAGTGAAGCGGAGGGTAGGAAAGGGGATAGGGAAAATTGGGAGATGGCAGAGTATGTGGAGATGGGTGTAGGGGGGAGTAACAGCGTGGATGTGCTAAAAGATTTAGAAAAGCGAGGTACAAACCAGTTGTCACCAAATAGTGCGACGCCATGTTTACTTAATGAATTGTTTTCTACTTCCATCATCTAAAATGATTTTTCTCCGGGAATAAAGTTATCCTTAGTTTCTGTATTATCTGCGAGCACATATTGGTTTAAAAGGTATTTTTAAATGTGACAATTGACTCAAGAAAACAAACATACACACACACACACAAATATCATATGACGTGGTCTTTCTCTCGTGTACTGTCACTGAGTGAGAAAGGTAGCCAGGAGAAAGTAGAAACGCTAAGAATTCTTTATTTTTCCGCGGTTCCTTCTAACGAGGAGGAATACAGAAGTGTGACAAAAAAAAACCTGATAATCATGTTGTTGAGATGTTGAAGATGACAATTTTTGTCATCTTCAACATATTATTATCAATGTTCTTATTATCATCACTACTAATGTTTCTTTTTTCATATCATTACTCTTATCAGCCTTACAACAGTAACAGCAGCAACAGTCTTATCATCACTGCCATCGACATTATCACGATTGTCTAGATGAATAAAAGAAACAAAGGAAACAACCAGAGTAAAATAAAGAAACCTTCCTTTTCCCAAAGAGACCAAAACACACGCCAACATCATGGCTGTTGGGGACCGTCCTAATGCCATCTCCACGGTCACGTTTCCATCCCTTCATTTAAGTTGTACCTGTGTTATAGTCATCACTGGGTCTTTTAGACATTTGTTTGTTTATTTAGTATGCTGTCTTCTTTGTTTTGTAATCGTGTGTGTGTTTTAGGTTAATGTTATCTCGCTCTTAAGTTATATATATATATATATAATTTTGTTTTTCTCATTCACATTGTTGGTATTTTTTAAAAATCTAACCAGGTTGTTATCTCTCTTTCTCTATATATCTCTTTGTATCTCTATCTCTTTATATATCTCTTTCATTCAAACCTTCCTCGCCAACCTCCTTCTTCCAGTTCCTACTTTCCTACCACCCTCCCTCCCTTCCTCTTTCCTTCTATACCCCCTTTCTCCCTCCCTCCCTTCACCCCTCTTTCCCCCATATACCCACCTATCTCTCTCCCTCCCTTCATCCCTCTTTCCGTCTATACCCACCTATCTCCCTCCCTCCCTCTATTCCTCTTTCCCCCTAAACTTACCTATTACCCTCCCTCCCTTCCCTCCCTCCTGCCCACTCCCTTACTCAACTCCAACATCGAGCGACCATCCCCATCTTCCCAGATAAACACACACACACGTCCCATTCTCTCACTTTTCATATCTTATTCCTCACATATAAGCGTCCAGTGCGGCGAATGACTGACGGATCCCTCATAACGCGAGATCAAGCAAAAACTCCTGGCTGACAGAAAGAGTTTGCGCGACCCATCAGAGAGAGAAACCTGGTCCTCTCCTCTCTTTCTCTCTCTTCTCTTACGTTTCTATCTCTCTCTCTCTTGCTTCTCTTCTCCTTCTTTTCCTTTTCTCCTTCCTTTTTCTTTTTTATCTCTCACTTCTATCTTTTCACTCGCCCCCTACCCCCTCTCTCTTGTCCCTTATTTCTCTCCCCTCTAATCCCCTCCCGTCTCCCTCCTAGAGCCCCCCCCCCCTCCCCCACCACCCCCGCCGCTGAAATCCGCGCTGAGGGTTTTGATGACATAATACCTTCTCTACTGCCGATGGAGATATAGCCTCTGCGATTCTTGGCGTCTCTCGTTCCACTTCGAGACGATCTTCTAAATCCTCTTCCTTTGATTCGCTTTTTTTTTCTCTCTTTTTTATTGTATTTATTCATTCATTCTACTGATGTTTTTCTTTTTTTATTGTCATCATTCCAAACACGCAGTGTGACTAAAACCTCTTCTTCTGATTACCACGCCTCTCTTTCTTCTTTCCATTCGTTCATTTACTCACCCGGCTCTACTTCCCTTCTTCATTTTCCCTTTTTTTGCCATTCTTGCAAAAAGCCATATCATCACATCCACATTTTTCTCCTCCATTTCATCTCATTACCTCAATTTTCTCCTTCCGTCTCCTTACCCATCTTACCTGAAGCCCCACC
>NC_061836.1:10423089-10425589 GCF_019202785.1 Penaeus chinensis
CCTCCTTTCTGCTACTCCGCCCCTGCCTCAGTGGCCGCGTCTCCGGAGAAGCAAAAGAAAACAATAAGCCCGGGCGACAGAACTGCCGTCGCCTTACAGATTTCCGTCACCGGGACATCAAACACGTGACGAACGAAAGAAAGAGGGACAGAAGGGTGAGCAGAGAGAAAAGCGAAAACAGTCATTCTAGTTCCCTTGGTGGAATATGACGGATGAGAGAGTAGGAGTTAGGGGGGGAGGCAGGAGTTTCTTCCTGCCTACCTCCTTCACTCTCCCGCCCTCCCTTTCCTTCTTCCCCTCCATTTCATCCCCTTCCCTGGATATCCCTACCCTCCTCCCCCTAAAATAGGACATCCGAAACCCCATAGAGGATGCGTCGGCCGGACACTATAACGTTTTTTCCCGCCCGGATAGTGTTGACACATGCAGGAAACAAGGCGACCTGGGCCAGGATGTGTCCTGCGTGCGGTAGGGTGGATACGTGGCGGGGGTTGGATAAGGGGAGAAGGGGGGACGAGAAGGAGGGGGAGGGGAGGAGGAGGGGAGGAGGAGGGGAGGAGGAGGGGAGGAGGAGGGGAGGAGGAGGAGGAGGAGGAGGAGGAGGAGGAGGAGGAGGAGGAGGAGGAGGAGGAGGAGGAGGAGGAAGAAGAAGAAAAGAAGAGGAGGCGGATGAAGAGGGGAAAAGACAAGAGGAGAGAGAGAGAGAGAGAGAGAGAGAGAGAGAGAGAGAGAGAGAGAGAGAGAGAGAGAGAGAGAGAGAGAGAGAGAGAGAGAGAGAGATAATTAAAATGAAAGAGAGAGAGAATGAAAAAAAAAAAGAAAGGGAACGAAAAACAGGGTAGGGGAGAGAGAATACGAGAAAGAAAGACGAGAATTAAAAGAAAACAACGAAAAGCTAGACAGAGAGACGGCGATAAACGAAGACGGAGAGCAAGGTGAGTCCCGCTGGCGAGGCAACAAGACGATTACCTTAATGCTTTGTGGCGATGGTGTGATTTACGGAGCTCCAGGTCTTTGGGCGAAATTACTCGATTTTATGACTATGCTGACTGGCCATTGGCTGACGGAAGAATGCGTTCGGCAGCGGAGATGAAGACTCAGACTCAGATTGGAATTAAGATTAGCATGATGATGGGAGATAAAGCTTCGGAGATGATGGATACCGAACGAAATAAAAACCAAGACTGATGTAAAATGGAATTAAAAACTGAAGGAGATGATATGAGATGGAATGAAAATAGAGAATGTTATGAAAAGGATTTTTATTTTTTAAATAAGTGAGATTGGTGTGAGATTAATTAAAACTGGAGATGATAGTTATGAAATTAAACAAAACTAAAAACAAAGAAAAAGAAAAAAAATGAATCGATATTAGAGAGAACAGTGATAACAACGGATCTACTTTGTCACGCACATGGTAATTAAACTGACTCTTCATACATAACTATTAAAAATTAGCATAATCTCCATGTGACGGTAATGAGTAAATGGAAATGAGCAATGACTGACGTGATTGAGGAAAACTGATAACGCGACGGCAATAACGAAAGGTAATGGAGAGGGACGATAATAAAGACGGGAGATAGGGAATGGGGAATGAAGGCTGGTGATGCTGGAGCCATAAAATTTTCCCATAATAAAAGATGACAGTGATAATGGGGGCGGAGAAGAGGCGGTAGGGGGAGAGAGATGGGCCTATAGACAATAACGCTAATGGGTTATTTTCGATATGACGACCATGAGGATTCTCGAAGAATTCCCATACACAGGAATTCTTTCGGATACTTTCAACGGTGTGAGAGGCTTGTGGTGCCAGGGGAAGCATTTATGAAATCAAAGAACAGGCAGATGCAGCTGAGCAGAGGCATGCTATTATAGGTTTAATGGAAAAGATACATTGTATGTATGCCTGTGTGTGTGTGTGTGTGTGTGTGTGTGTGTGTGCGCGTGTGCGTGTGCGTGTGCGTGTGCGTGCGTGTGTGTGTGTGTCTGTGTGTGTGTGTGTGTCTGTGTGTGTGTGTGTGTGTGTGTGTGTGTGTGTGTGTGTGTGTGTGTGTGTGTGTGTGTGTGTGTGTGCGTGTGTGTGTGCGTGCGTGTGTGTGTGTGTCTGTGTGTGTGTGTGCGTGTGCGTGTGCGTGTGTGCACGCGCGCGCCCGTGTGCGTGTGAGTAGCCAATAAGAATCAAAATAGAATAAATATGTAATAAACTCCCCCAGAACGCTTAAGAGACCTTCCCTGATACGCACACGTAGTCGGGAAGATAATTACAACTTGGTCAGCCGGAAATACCGTGAAAGCCAAACGGAAGTACCTCTTTTAACGTTCTTCCAATCTATAGGCATTTCTTTTATCGTTATTACGGAAGAACATGCAATGCTCATACAATTCCCATGCAGTGCTCATGAAAATGTCTGTCTTATAAAAGTAAAACGAAAGAATGGCATATATATTAATTACTGCATCCTACTACAGATATTTGGTAGTTCGATATAAAAAGAAT
>NC_061836.1:10430589-10440589 GCF_019202785.1 Penaeus chinensis
ATGAGCTGCACCGCTTTTCAGCTACCAAACCCCGTGACATACACCGTTCACCAACCCCCGACCTGCACCGCCTCCCTACCCTAAACCGCGATGACATGTGCCGCTCCCAATCCTTCAACTACATGGCCTGCACCTATCTTGGCCTGCACCGCCTTATAACCGCCAAACCCCATGACCTGCACCGCCTCCCATCCCCAAAGCCCCGTGACCTACATCGCTCTCCCTCCTCCCAATATCCCTAATTCTCGAGTCTCTCTATGATAAGGAAATTCTTAATTGAAACTGGAATCCTGGGAGGTTTACATTATGGACAGGTTTTAATGGAGTATGATGTTGAGAGGAGGTTAGGGGAACCGGTTTATACACGGGAATGGTTTGCCTTCATTCTCGGGAAACAGCTTTCATATATATTTGTAGGTCGGGATTGTATCACGGTCTGGGTGAACTAGAAGCGGTATGACATTTTGATTTTTCATTTCAATTTTATTATTTTTTTCATTTTGTTTTTTAATAGATGGATGATGATGGATATGCTCGTTTATCCTTATGATATCCTGTGTCCAGCCAATTTCAGCTCCTATACACCGGAGATGATAGAGCTGTAATCCACGTGCGACAGTCTAATCAAAGTCAAACGATAGAGCAACCGGAAATTGAAATACAGAGTTATTAATACTCACGTACATGCACACACGTACACACATATACTCGAATAACGTGTTGCTCTGAGTAAGGGAGCCCTTCCCTTCCCCCTACTAGCACACAGCAGGTGGTTTTAGACATTTAGACAAACATGTTTTACTTTTGAGGTGAAATCTGGGGAATCACCGATTAGGACTATTTACTAAAATATAATTTTTTCAAACTTTTAATTTTTCTTTTCTTGAGGTTTGATGCAATCTGCTACACGCGGCAGACTGAATAATGCAGAATCAGAAAGAAATATATAAGTATTTACATCAATGAGCAAATGTGAACATTAAACATGTATTCCTAGGTCCGTAGCGTATATGAAAAATACTCGTTGAGGAGTTATTTAATGAATAACAAACAATGGAGAGCAATTAAATCAAAGCATAATCGTATACAGATCTTTTATTATAAAGCTTTACATATATATATATATATATATATATATAAATATATAATATATGTATATAATATATATAATATATATATAATATATATAATATATATGATATATATACATATATATATATATGCATATATATATATATATATATATATATATATATATATATATATATATATATATATATATATATATATATATCTACGTATATATATAAATATATATATACGTATATATATATAAATATATATATCTACGTATATATATATATATATATATATATACTTACGTATATATGTATGTGTATATATGTATGTATTTTAAAAGTGCCTTTACATACAACAAGGTTATGATAATTTCCGTAGATTCCGTAAATAACAATTTAAAAAAAACGAGCATCGAATTAACGAACAGAAGAAACACTTGAAATTCCTATTAAGTTAGCTTTAATGCTTAAGTCTCCACAAATATGGAAACAGTCATCACAGAGACCAAAGTTGGCGAGTAAGAACTTCAGACACAAATTCCGTAAAATAGTGAACCCCCTGCCCCAGCCCCCTCCAACCCTACTCTCTAACCCCTAATAACCCCAACCCTAACCCCCTTACTCTAGCCCCCTACCCCTGGCCTTTATCCCCCCCCCCCCTTTTTTTTCGAATACTGAGAACTGCGTTAAAGCCGGGCGAGTTGATTGAATCTTTGGTAATGCAGATTCAGGCGGGAGTTTTGAGTTGAGAGAGCGAAACTCTAGACGGGGATATCATTAATGAAATGTCAATAAAAGATATTAGCGATATGTGGCTAAGACGTGAGGTTTCCTTCGAAACAGGCGGTGGGAGGTTTAGAGGAGGAGGAGGGGATCATGGCGGGCTGGTTCATTACTTTAATTGGATATTCGCCATAAAAGGTCACGACCCTACACGAGTGCTTGCGAGAAGAGAATATTCTGAAGGACTCGAGTGGGAACCATTACGGCCAGACGGCATTGAGAAACTTCACAGCAGCAGAGAAATGTGCTCAACCGGATTACTATTCTCTTTCTTCAGCTCGAGAAAACTCACCGCGTTGAGCAACACTGCTCGCTCGCTCGCTTGTTCGGTCTTTCTCTTTCTGCTTCCTTCTCTTTGTGTCTCTCTTTTCCTCCCACACTCCTTCCCTCCCTATTTCTTTCTCTCTCTCTTTCTCCGTCTCCAGCTCTTTCTCTATATCTCTCTCTCTTTCTTTCTCCTTCATTCTCTTTCTTTATCTATCCGTCTTTTTCTCTTGCTCTATATATCCCCCTTTATCTAGCTCTCTTTCTGCCGTTCTTCGTTTCCCTTCTCCTCCCTCTTCTGATACATCCTTTCTCCTATCCCCCCGCCCTCCTCCAAAAGCAGTAACAACAACAAAGACTAACGACACCACTAGCCAACGCCGTCGACAAATAAGTAGACTGTCCGCTTCGCCCGAGAATACGCCCCCCTCCAAACACACTCACCCCCATACCTCACTCTCACCCCCTCCCCCATTCCCACAACCCCGGCGGCGCAATTCTTTCCAGACCCCGAACGAACGAACGAACTAACAGACGCGAGCGAGCGACGTATAGCACAGCAGCACAATACAAAGGAAACGCACGAGCCATGGCAATGAGACGACGGACCAAGCTGAAACTCGAACGGATAAAGTACTCGGCGGACGGAGGGGGAACCGGGTGCGAATTAAGGCTTCGTAAGTGGAGTGGCAAGAATAAAGTGAAGTGGAAGAAGAGGGGGAGAAGAAGGAGGTGGAAGAGAAGGAGGGGGAGGAGGAGGAAAAGGGAAAGAGAAAGGGGAAAGCGAAGGAGAAGGAAGAGGAAGAGGAAAAGGAAGGAGAACGATGACAACGAGAAGAAAGAAGAGTGACGGGAAGAAGGAAGGAGGGTGAGAGGAGGGCGTAACAATATATGTGGTACGGTGCAGGGAGGAGGGCAGCAAGAGGAAAGGGGAAGAGGAGGAGGTTGGGAAAGGAGAGATCCAGAAGGCTTATGTATATAGGGTGAGGAAATGAGAACGACGTTTGAAGAAGATGAAATGAAATAAGGAGAAACTATAATGATAATAAAGGGTGGAGGAAAAGGAGAGAGAGGAAAAGACGAAGATGCGGAGGGGAGAATGGTAAGGAAAGGGGAACCATCGAAGACGGAAGACGATGAGTAATAATAATAAGGGAATATAGCAAAAGAAGGGGAATGGAGCTGAAGACGAGAGGAACGAGGATGATGAGCAACAGTAAAAAAAATATAGAAGAAAGTGAATGAAAAGAAAGGAGAGGGAAGGTAAAAGCGGGGAAACAAGGAAGACGGAGAGGAATAAGAAGACTAACAAGAATTTGCCAAAAGCAAGGAAAATGGAAACTAAAAGACGAGGGAGAGGGCAGCGGGAAGGACTAGGAATACTGGAATGGCGGCGCAACGGGAAGCGCTGATGGATCGTGCACCACTAATTTAGGTGTTGCTCTCGGACGCCAGCAATTACGGGAGTAATTTGACACGTTGATGAATTAGATCAGCCTGAAATAGGAATCAGCTAACAGCATTATCATACCAACCCATCGAGAGAGAGGACCGGGATAAAAAACGAAGACGAGGACGAGAAAGCCTCACTATCGATGATGTTATAGCTGATCTTCAAAATATAAGTTCCCTAACAATATATATATGTACAGGAAACCCAAAGATGGAAAGCAGAATCGGTCAACACCATCACATTAATGGACGATAATCATCTGGGCATCGTGCGACGAATTACCGAGAGTAATGTGTTTCTCTCTCTCTCTCTCTCTCTCTCTCTCTCTCTCTCTCTCTCTCTCTCTCTCTCTCTCTCTCTCTCTCTCTCTCTCTCTCTCTCTCTCTCTCGCACGCCTTCCTCTGTTAATCTCGTCGTGTCCGTCAGTTTAACGTTGTCTGTCTGTTTGGTATTATGTCTGTTTATTCATTAGTATGTTTCAATTCCTCCCTATCTCTGAAGAGAAAAGAAATGTAATTATAAATCAGCACTGAATTCCTAATTGAGTAGATAGGTTACGGTTGTCAAGGAATGGTCCAAGCAATTGAAACTTGAGACAGCATCAGGGAGATTAAACGACTGCATCGGCAAGTGAGTGAGCCTAAAAAAAAAAAAAAAAAAAAAGGAAGGAAAAATCTCTTCTCAAACCAAAGTCCCAAAACGGAACACGCTACATCCACAACAGAACCCAACAGACGTTGATGCACAGCATCAGCACCGGCGTCCAGCGTGCCCATCGGTCGCCATGATTCCTGATAAGGGATGTCAATAAGGCGTGCGGTGAAACATGTGGCCTGGGAACTCGATGTATGGTCAGCTGAAGTACAAAAATAAGTAACACCGCAGTACCTACCGACTGGCCATATAAAAATACAAGTAAGCAAACATGGCAAGAAATATATATACATAATTTCGCACACGGGTAAGCCCATTTCCGTGCGTTCATAGCAAGTCATCAATCCTCCACAAGTAGCGAGCGGCCTGTAATAAACAGACCGCATTTAGCCTGGCTTGAGCGTGCTGGTAGGCCAATAAGAGCAGTCGAGCAGGACCACGCCTCAAGCCTTGCCAGAGCCACTCCCCTGCTCACCATGCCTGCTGAACCGTGTCTGCTGTCTCTCCAAAGGCACCGCTGGCAGAGCACGGGGGGTTCCAGGGACTCGGTAGGGAAGGGGCGGGGAGGGGGGAGACGTGGAGGTGTGGATAGAGGGAAGTACGGATGGAGGAATTTCGTGCGAGAGAAGGACGGTGTGGGAGCGGAAGTGAGATTCAAATGCTAGGTGGGGAAAGGCTGGTGCGATATTTAGGATTCGTCAGACTTATATATTCTTAAAGCTATATATTTCTATCATATGGTCTTAAACTATTATTCGTATAATCTACCTTTCTTCACTATTACACAGCGTTCTATAAGTCGCACTAAAAGTATAAACTCTCTAATTAAAGGACAAATACAAATAATTATATTATTATATTATTAACGATATTAAAAAAATATAATCATAGCAGTAATAACAATTAATGATTGGCAGCAGTAAGTAGCACAAGTAAGGAGGGAGGGAGGGAGGGAGGGAGGGAGGGAGGGAGGGAGGGAGGGAGGGAGGGAGGGAGGGAGGGAGGGAGGGAGGGAGGGAGGGAGGGAGGGAGAGAGAGGGAGGGAGGGAGGGAGGGAGGGATGGAGAGAGAGAGAGAGAGAGAGAGAGAGAGAGAGAGAGAGAGAGAGAGAGAGAGAGAGAGAGAGAGAGAGAGAGAGAGAGAGAGAGAGACCGTCCCCACGAGGTGGACCCCAAAGGCGACCATTCCCCTCTCCCCCACCACTACCCCCGTCTACGTGTCCTATATCGATTAACCCTTAAAACCCTTATCTTCACTATCAGCATCAGCCCACCCCTCTATTTTCACAAGCCCCATTAAAAGTCTTTATCTTGACCGTCACCATCATGGATTAGGAATTTTCACCAGTAACGTTAAAAACCTTTTCTGGACTCCGCTTTTCTCTTCATCATCGCTAACCCGCATTTTCAACTTTCATTCTTATTCATTCACTATTTCATTATAAGCCGCAACCACTTTCTCAGCATTCATGATCCTCATATAATCAACTCTGTCACATGTGCCGGCCAGCTTCACAATCTTCACAGCTCTCAGGACATCACTACTAGTCATTAGCTTTGTCATCATCATCCAGCCACTCTTTCACTATTCACAATTTTGTATTTAGTAACGCCCACCTCCACATTCCTCATGATTCTCACAACCTCATTTTCAACGCATGAACATTCTACGGCATAGTTAATGCATTTTTTTTCATCCTTTTTATGACCCAATATGAAGCGTATTATGTTGTCGGATAAAAAAAACTTCCGTAGCTTTTCTAAACTTTGAAAATAAGTGAATGATAAAATGAATGATTAAAATATATTTGTCTATCTATATATCTAGTTGTCTACCTGTTTCTGCGTCTCTCTCTCTCTCTCTCTCTCTCTCTCTCTCTCTCTCTCTAAATATATATATATATATATATATATATATCACTCCCACTGTCTCTATCTATTTCACTCCCACTCCCTCTCTATCTCTCTCTCACTCCTACTCTCACACTCAACTCACTCTCACTCCCACTCCAACTCCCGCTCCCACTCTTCCTTTCCCTTTCCCTCTCCCTTTCTTTCTTTCTTTCTTTCTTTCTCTCACTCTCTCTCTCTCTCTCTATTACCCGACGCAGGCACGCATACACACACACACACACACACACATATATATATATATATATATATATATATATATACATATATATACACATATATATACATATATACATATATATTCACACACACATGCCCTTATCCTTGTATACTAAAACGAGAATATATTTTTTTTTTCTCGAAAGCTCGCCATAAAACCATCGGCCCAAATAGCACATGCGGTTAACTCCTCCAAGAGAAAAATGAGTTTTCCCTTATACTTTATTCCCATCGTCGTTTCTTATTACTGCATGTAAAGCTAAGCCTGATTTTGCTGTCCAAAAAATCGAGGTAAAAATAATGATAAAAAAAATAGTAGATACTTATTATAATGGTGGCATATGTATTAATAATGATAATGTTGATAAAGCGATAGCTATTACGATGATGATGATGATGACAATAATAATAATAACAACAGCAATAAAACAATAATAATAACAATCGTAATAATAATAACAATAATAATAATAATAATTACAGAAATAAAGAATAATGACCATAACAACAAAATAACAACAACAACAATAATAATAGTAGTAATAATAATATTGATAATAATATAAATAATAATAATAATAATAATAATAATAAAAATAATAGCAATGTCAATAATCATAATGATGTTAACAATTGTTAGATAGTTACGATGGTAATATCAAGAGCAATAATGATAATAGTAATAATAATAGTAATAATCATAATAACAGTAATGATAGCACCAATAACAATAACAATAATAATAATAATGATAATAAGAATAATTAAAACAATAATAATATAATAACAACAACAATAATAATAGCCATAATGATAAAAACACTAACAATAAAAATGATAACAGTAATAATGGTATTGGAACAATACAAAATTTCTAATAGTAATAGAATCCTTAATAAAAACAATAAGGATACAGCAACAGGAACGCACGCACATGATAAACGAAAATGAAAACGCACCTTGTTTATAAAGCCAACACGTGTCCTTTTACACCGCGCGTCGACACTTCATTCACAAAGGAGGAAGGAAGGAGGGAAATGAGCATAGTCCACACCGTTGCCTATTTACCTACCGGTATGATGCTTTTCACGAGCGTACAGAACTATTAAAATGAATATGAAAAGGTCTTCTTGCAAGTCTTATGTGGGCTATTGCAGGTGTGTGAAACCAGCTGACAAAAGAGCAAGGCGAGCAAATGTACACAAGTTAGACTCTTCTGTAGGTCTTCTTTAACGGGTACAGGTGATGGGTGTCTGAAAGCAACTGACAAAAGGACAAGACGAGCAAAAGAAAACAGGCGATTAAGCTTATGTAGATGTTCCCGATGAAATGGAAGACATGTACAGTAGCTGTTCTATAGTATGTCTGAAACCAATTGACAAAAGGACAAGATGAGAGAAAAATAAGACAATTAAGCTGGAGATATGTAGATGTTCTCTATCATATCGAAGGTGTGTGAAACCAACTGGCAAAAGGCAAGGGATGCAAATGAATACAGAAGGTATAGCTTGTGGTATCTAGATCTTTTCTAGTAGAGGCAAGACTAGATAATGAATATAGATGAAACTTGATAACTCGCAAGGTTCTCCGGTGCTTAAAACCAGCTGACAAAAAAGTCAAGACGAAAATGCATCAACAAGACCAGAAACTTCTGCCCAAGGGATGTGGAAAAGTTGGTTCCAGCTTTTAACATTGGCTCTGCTATCTGATACTTGAGTTAATTCTTTGTTGGGCTAAATTCTAATCCCTTCAGTAGTCTCCGCGTCTTTTCCCTCTATAAAATGTTTCTTTCCCTTGCCTAAAAATACCCCCATGAAGATAATCTTTGTATTAAAGTGGGACTGATCGACACGAAAGAAAAATGTATGGGCTGCGCTTCTCTTTTTTACAGCAGGCCTCGTTCTTGCCATTACATTTATTTGCGTATCACGGAACTCATTTCTAGTGACATCGCAATTAATACTAGGCTAATTATGGACTACACTGAATCATAAATAAATTGTCAGAACATGCGCATGTGAAAAATTATAAATTAATTTATTAGGTTACGTTGTTCCAACGATTTGCTCATTAAAGCCATCATTACACACACGCACGCACCCACCCACCACCCCACACACACACACACACACACACACACACACACACACACACACACACACACACACACACACACACACAAACACACAAATCCATCTATTTGTAATAATATATATACATACATATATACATACACAAACACAAACTCACACACATACAAATCCTTTTTGATTTCATGTATGCCCTGATGAAAATCGTTCATCTTTAATTTTGTCTATCTAATCAGCTGATGTTTGGCCGAATTATTCTGTTCTATCCTATTTTTTATCTCTCTCTCTCTCTCTCTATCTCTCTCTCTCTCTCACACACACACACACACACACACACACACACACACACACACACACACACACACACACACACACGCAAGTCCATTTAAATTTCATGCTTTCCCTAATGAAAATCACCATCTTCAATTTTACCCATCTAATCAGCTGATGTTTAGCCTATTTTTTTATATTCTATTTATATATTTTTTTTTTTACACTCTACACCTTATTCATTATTTTTTTATGAGACGCGCGACCTGCTGACCCCCATCTCGCGATCAGTACTTTTAAAACTCTTCTGTAGACAATAAGACATGAATGAAATGTTAAAATCTGAGAGTTTAGTTTAGTTCAGCAAAGCATATAAAATCTATGCGACATGTATATCGGATGAAAATATAATTGTATTATGATATTCATTTATATTCGTAGCTTTTTCTGCATCTAACATTATGAACACAAGTAACAGGCATCATCTTTTAAACAAAAGGAGATGCCGGAAGAAAAAAAAATCGGATAAAAAAGATGCAGCTGAAAATAATCCCATGTATGTGTTTTCAAATGATAATCCAAAATTAGAATCCAATCATCGGAAATTCATATCTACAAAGGAAGATATAAATAGAAGAAATATGGCTTGGTCGGGTACACACTGAGGAAATGTAAAAAACTGTATGTACACACACACACACATATACATATTTATATATATACATATTTACACACACACACACACACACACACACACACACACATATATATATATATATAGAGAGAGAGAGAGGGCGAGAGAGGGGGGGAGGGGGAGAGAGAGAGAGAGAGAGAGAGAGAGAGAGAGAGAGAGAGAGAGAGAGAGAGAGAGAGAGAGAGAGAGAGAGAGAGAGAGAGAGAGAGAGAGAGAGAGAGAGAGAGAGATTCAAATGCATACACATATAGACAATGGACAAGAGATACGTATGTGTTATTTTATATGTGTATGCGCGTCTATTAATAACATTACTGCCACAAAGGAGAATGAAATAAGCATAACAATGAATCACCACCCCCCCTTCCCCCACAACGCCACCGCCGGCCGATATAGCCCGCAAAATTCACCCATGGGCGAGAGGGAGACACTTTACATAAAAAGACGATCGTACAAACGGCGCTGCATAATCTGAATACCGAAGAAAACTTGCGGATAAGTGATTTCACCTAATAGTCAACGTAGCAGTTGCATCTCTTGGTATAAAAAAAAAAAAAAAAAAAAACGAATTTTTGAAAAGATAG
>NC_061836.1:10445589-10448089 GCF_019202785.1 Penaeus chinensis
CGCGAGAGAGAGAGAGAGAGAGAGGGGGGGGGGGGGGTGGGAGGGAGGGAGGGAGGGAGGGAGGGAGGGAGGGAGGGAGGAAGAGAGGGAGGGAAGGAGGGAGGGAGGGAAGGAGGGAGGGAGGGAGGGAGAGAGAGAGGGATATATATATATATGGAGAGGGAGAGAGAGAGAGAGAGAGAGAGAGAGAGAGAGAGAGAGAGAGAGAGAGAGAGAGAGAGAGAGAGAGAGGGAGCAAGATCAAGGACAGTTGATAAAAATAATAATAAAGAAGGAAATAGAAAAGGCAAGATCAAAGGACACACAGAAAGAGATACAGAAACAGAAATGAAGAAGGAAAAAAACAAGTCTAGACAGAAAGACAGCCAAGACAAAGAGATCGAAAGAGACAAAAAGGACCAAGTTCAGAAAGCAGACGGCTCCAGCACGCCATTGGTGGTAACGAGTGAAGCAAATAGCATTGGACAGGCCGATAAGGGGAGGGTGACCTTAAATTCAGAGTAATGGAATACTTCTGCTGCGCCAAATCTGTTTTAGTGACGTGTAATATTCGGAAGGGAACGTTGATCACACGAAAAGAAGGAGAAGTAGGCGTTTTGTTGGTAACAATAGTTTAAAAAAGGGCATGTAAGTTAGATCATAACTGTACTATCCGTTGGTATTCTACTATGGCCGTCCCTATATCCTCGTGTTTGCTATACAATATGGAATCATCCATGCATCAGGACAGTGTTAAAGACAATTTGATATCTAGGAATTATGGTTCTAATTTCGTTTTCCAAGGGTAAAATTGTGATTATAAGAACAGGAATGTATGTAATAGTAACATCACTGATAATGCAATAAAAATAAACAATAATGATAATATCAGCAATACTAATAATACTATTCTTATCTTCCTCTGGCCTAAGATAAGTGGAGGACTACACGCATAGCGAATGAGAAAATTATCATAAGAAAACCCTCGTGGTGCGTAATTACTTCATTTTTCCTTTCTTTTAAGTAACGAAAGAATACAAAACATCATTATTTGGGCAAAAATAAAGAAAAATAAAAGACCTTCGAAATACCCAAACAATAGTACCAACAACACCCCTATGGAAAATATATACCAACCCTCGACCCACAAATTGTCATGAACCAAATCACCATCCCATTCTTTGGTGCTAATCTATTACCTTAGTTAGTGGGTGATCATGGCGGTCCCCATTACCATAGGACCTGCTATTATTACTCACTAACATACATTTGCCAAATCACTACAATCATACATAAACCAGACTGCTGTTAATGTACACCTGCCCCATAAAACACAACGTACTGTAGGCGACACAGATAAGAGTGTGTGGTATCTAATGATTCGATAATGTTGATGATGTTAATCAGGTTTAATTCACAGCGTGGTAACTATAATTGTAATTGTAATATAACTGTAATAATCGCAACAGCAACAATAATAAAAACGGTAATGCAATGGAGAAAAAAAGAAAAAAAAGTGATGATAACAATATTAATGATGACAATAATTACGATGATGATGATGATGATGATGAAAATGATAATAGCAATGACATTAACAATAATAATAGTGGTAATAACACAAATAATAGTAACAATAATAATAATAATAATAATAACTAAAATTATAACAATAATGATGATTGATGATGATGATGATAATCATAACCATAATAATAATAATAATAATAATAATAATAATAATAATAATAATAATAACAATTATAATAACCATAATAATAATAATAATGATAATGATGGTGGGGGTGGTGGTGGTGATGATGATGATGATGATGATGATGATGATGATGATGATGATGATGATGATGATGATGATGATGATGATGATGATGGTGGTGGTGGCAGTGGTGGTGATGATGATGGTGGTAGTGATGTTGGTGATCGTGGTGGTGGTGATAGTGGTGGTGATGATGTTGGTGGTGGTGGTGGTACTGATGGTGATGGTGATGATGATAATGATAATGATAATGATAATGATGATGATGATGATAATAATGATGATGATGGTGGTGGTGGCAGTGGTGGTGATGATGATGGTGGTAGTGGTGTTGATGGTGATGATGATAATGATGATGATGATGATAATGATGATGATGATAATGATGATGATGATAATGATGATGATGATAATGATGATGATGATGATGATGATGATGATGATGATGGTAGTAGTGATGATAATATTATCATCATTCTTATAATTACCGTTATTGTTATTATTAACAATTATGATAAAAAATAACGTTAATCATAACGATAATGATGATTATAAAATTAACAATAATAAACAATCATAATAATAGCAATAATAATAATAATTATAAAATAATTTTAATTATAATAACAACAGTGCAGCTAATGATGAAAAAACAGCATCCTCTTTCCCTCCTTTGGCTTCCTTCAAAAGGCTTCTTTCCAGGAGCATCTTAAAGCTTTTCAATATCCTTCCCATTCATTATAC
>NC_061836.1:10460589-10468089 GCF_019202785.1 Penaeus chinensis
GTATATACATATATATATACATATAAATATATATGTATATATGTATACATACATACATGTGTGTATACATATATCATATATACATATATATAAATATATAATATATATACAATATATATATATATGTATATATGTATACATACATACATATGTGTATACATATATCATATATACATATATATAAATATATAATATATATACAATATATATATATATGTATATATATACATATATACATACACGCACACGTATATATATATACCTATATACACACATGTATACATACATACATATATATATATATGCATGTGCAGGCGCGCGCGCTCACAGACACACACACACACACACACACACACACACACACACACACACACACACACACACATTATATAAATATATATATATACATATAATATAATATAATATATATATATATATATGCATATGTGCATATATATATATATTCATTTACATAATAAATAAAGAGATATGAGATTTACACATCTAGTACTCAATTTTCTAAATCTATCTAGTTATCCCCCATCAACCTTCAGGAAATCGAGTGACTGTTTAACGTTTCCTTCAGTGTTCGTTTGTTACGTGTCGAAATTCTGGTCGGTCTCCCTTAAGTGCAATCAATTTCCAAATCTTTTTATTGTTACTGCGGGTATTTGCCCCGTCAATAGTGCAATCGTAGTCTCCCGTTTTCTGCCGAATAGAAAAGGAAAGAGAAAGAAGTGTGTGTGGGCGTGTGTGGGTAGGTATGGGTGTTTGGGTGTGTGTGGGGATGTTTGTGTGTGTGTGTGTGTGTGTGTGTGTGTGTGTGTGTGTGTGTGTGTGTGTTTGTGTGTGTGCGTGCGTGCGTGCGTGCATGCGTGTTTGGGGGGGGCGGGGTGCTTATGCCTATACGTATATGTGTGCGTGGTCGTAAACTTCTTGATGTATGCGTCTTTGCTCATTCTTTTGGACCGAAAGAAACATCTGCAAATAAAAGTAAGGAAAGTCAACATCTCATATAACAAAACAAACAGCATTTGATTAAGCTGTTCGAGTGGAACGTCAGTACATCATCAAATAACGCATTTCATATCATATTAATGAAGAAAAGCGTTCAGTAAGAAGATTAGTTGTATATCTTTTCGAATTTGCAAATGAACTTAAATACGTGAGGACGATAAAACTTCCGTGGCAACAGGTATAGATACAAACGTGGGGGGAAGGCGGATAAGGGACATGAATACGATTAATGATCATCGACGAATAGCTATAATAATAATAACAAAGTATAATAATAATAACTGTAGAAGTAATAATAATAATAATAATAATAATGATAATGATAAAAATAATAATGCTTATAAAAATAAAAGTCCAGTGATAGAAAATTGATAAGCGTACACGATAAAAGAGGACAACCATACACACGAAAGACAAACACTGTAAAACACCGAAAGCACCAGACCAATACACAGACCTATATCCATATATGTTTAAAGAGGAACAAGAGTACCATTGCATCTGCAAAGAATGCATTTATAGCCATCATATAACGTCAGCATACAGGAGGAGGTCATTGGGTACACCTCAGATGGATGCAGGTTCTGAATGGCTGACCAGATGCATAAAACGTCCTAGCTTAGTGCTTGACAGGTTGCAAGGAAATGTTAAGAGGGCAAGTGAGGGGAGAATATTATATTACCTGTGCCCTGGAGTATGACCCTTAGCATTCTCAAATTGACAGGGGAAGGTTCTGGTATGAAAGTGTAAGTAGGATTCTTATTGGCCGAGAAATCGAGAGAGAGAGAGAGAGAGAGAGAGAGAGAGAGAGAGAGAGAGAGAGAGAGAGAGAGAGAGAGAGAGAGAGAGAGAGAGAGAGAGAGAGAGAGGAAACAGAAGAAAACCAGACGTCTGATTGGGTAAGATGAAACACCTGGCGGCCGCAAGGTTGATACGAGGTACGTGATTGGATGAGAAGAACCAGAACCGCGATTAGTAAAGAAAGAGAGAGAGAGAGAGAGAGAGAGAGAGAGAGAGAGAGAGAGAGAGAGAGAGAGAGAGAGAGAGAGAGAGAGAGAGAGAGAACGCTAAACAAAAACCCAAAATAAAACTCCCAACTGGATGACATAAAATACTCCTCCAGAAACAAACAATCAACTAAACAGGCAAACAAAAAGGACGTGGGGTGAATGACTGACAGCTGACATTCCAGAAGCGAAGTAGCGGGGCTGCAGAGTGTTATCAAGGTATGGCGGTACAGCACGTCAAAGGGAGTCGATACGCGCTTTTACCAATGAAAACTTGAGACACGCATTAGTAAAATCCAAACCCATCTTTCATATTACACTTGATTCCCATCCGTCAGACATCAGGTATATCTAGATGCTTTTGTTTCACGTATAATTTAGAGAGTAGCGAAAGCCGAATCCTGCTGCAATTATGTATATTGCACAAAACTCTATGACCTGCTGACATATAGAGTCCCGAAGGCACTATTTTGTGTGGGTGTCTGCGCAAAGGTGTGTGTGTGGGGGGGGGGGGGGGCGTGTGTGTGTGTGTATTCACCTTTATTTAGGAATAGGCACGTAAGTAAAATCACTCTGTAGTATTGTGGAACAATCTTCGATGATCTATTTATATATGATTCATTGTTGTCAGTAATCAATTTCCTCTTTAGTTCATGAACTAAAAAAAAAACAGATAAAACTAAAACCAAACCCCCAAAAATATATACGACCCACAACCTCTCTGGATTTGAGGTTAATAAGTTAAAAGCAGTTTCTTCACAGGCCGGGGATTTCAAATTTATCTCAAATGTTCTTTCCAAGTGATGTATCGCCCGTGCAATATTGCAGAAACCCACCGCACGAGAAAGACGGGGCTTCATATCTGTTTCTACCATCCCATCCAACAAGTAAAAAGCAAGAAACGAAAAAAAAAGAAAAAGAAATAAAGGAGATAATGTCAAAGCTGCGTATCGTAATTCGCTCTCTGATAGGACGCAAGAACCCGGACGAAGGAGCACCATCTGCTGTGCCACTTTGTACTGGGCAACTGCGCTCCGTGTTTTTCGGGAACCATGGGGTCTTTTGGCACTGCTCGTACGGAGAGGCTCCCCCTCTCCCCCTCCCTCCTCCTCCCCAAACATCTGTTAATGAGATACAAATACGATATATTCTGATTTGCTTATCTGTTTCCACGTTGTATTGTTCTCGTAATTTCGTCCATTTATACATCTACCGCCATCATATTACCTGTGCTTCCTTTCCTTTGACCGGTACTTAAGCCAGCACTCACGTGGTTTACATTAAAGCTGTGTTTGTTTACATACATACCCCCCCTCCCCCACCTCTCCTTCCCATTCTTCCCCCTAGATTAAAAGAAACTTCCGGTTTTGCCCAATAGAAGTAGGTAACGCAATTTTACCTTTTCCGGAATTTTGACAGTAGAAGCTTTATTTACCCAAACTCGCTTTCTTAATCCTATTCGCTTTTCTTCTTGAAATTAGCCTCGGGGGAATGATGTGTATTTGTCCGTAAATGGAAAGAATTTGAGGTCTAAAACTTTTGGAAATAAATTATTTCCATTTTCTAGAGGTAGAAGCTTGTTTTATATATATATATATATATATATATGTATATATATATTATCTTTTTAACACACGCTGTGATTTTTGACATATTGTGTATTCGTCGATCTATTATAAATTGGCTGAATCCTTTCCAGTGAAAGGACTTACAACGTAAAGATTTAAACATCGACATATCCTGACTGCAGGAAAAAAGAAAACGTTCATGTCGTATTAATATCATGGAGAATCTTTTAGTGATAATAAAACAAACATAATCCAGAAAAGAACAAATAAATAACACGTGACTCAAGTCTCAGGTGTGCGTCCAATGGGAGATTTTGAAACTGATGAATCTCGTTGTCTTCTTCCCCCAAAGACCGCACACCTAAGCTGGACGGAGGTCCATCGGTGAAGCACAGCTGCCTCAGAGGAGTTCAGAGCGTAGGGGTCTACTTGTAGTTTTCGGATCCAGGTCTGTCATGGAGACGTCACAGAAAGACACACGCATACGCACACACGCACACGCACGCACGTCCGGCTCTAATCTCCTCTGGTAAAAAAAGAGTTTTCTGCACTGCCGGTTTTTTATTGGTTCGGCCCAACTTCTATATAGAAAAATATGAACAGCATATTATTTCTGTATCACTTCACTTTCATATCACACTAACTCTACATTGGTTTCACTGGTTTAACATTTTTTTCTTTTTTTTTCCACATTCTCAAAATGAATTTCATAAACATATCCTGTGAAACAACATGCATTTCCTACGCAAATACTTGCGACCAATCACCATTTCCAATCCAATGTTTACATCACAAATGCCCCAGTAAATGCAGCGGTCTCGACACATCATGTAAACACCCGGGATCCCTGACGTCAGCGCTCAGGACAGACGTCGGTCGCGTTGACAATCTTATTGCCTTCCGATAATCACCTCAAATCTGGCTATGGACGAGGCACTGGCTTGGCTAAGGACGAGACTGAGAGGAATACAGAGTTCCGAACACGACGGTGGCGGGCGGCCGAGTGAGGATGCTGCCGCGACTGACTCTGCTCGCCGAGACCCGGGAGAGAGAGAGAGCGAGGGAGAGAGGAGGAGGGTGGGAGGGAGGAAGAGGGAGTCCCTGCCGCAGGGAGGGGGGAGTGAGGGAGATGCTTAGGGGAGAGAGAGAGACAGGGACGTAGAGAGGGGAAAGAGGGACAGAGGGAGGAAGAGGGAGTCGGTGTGTGTATGTGTGTGTGGGGCCGGCTGAGGACCGGGGTAGGGGGGCGGGCTGACGTAGGGTGGAGCCTGAGGTGAGGGCGTGGAAGGAGGAGCAAGAGGGGAGGTGTTCGAGGTGTGGGTGGTGGCTCAGCTACGGGAGGGAACGTCGGTGGTTGTGAGCGTGAAGCAACGTGGGGCCTTCGCATGGAAAGGGAAACTGCTGCGTGAATCCTTATATCATGGAAATGAAGGGAAGTGCAAAAGGTACTCAGAAATGCGTCACTGTGTGTGTGTGTGTGTGTGTGTGTGTGTGTACATATATATATACATATATATATATACATATATATATATATATATATATATATATATATATATATACGTATACATATACATACACACATATATATACATATATATACATATACATACGTACATTTACATACATATACATACATATATGTGTGTGTGTGTGTGTGTGTGTGTGTGTGTGTGTGTGTGTGTGTGTGTGTGTGTGTGTGTGTGTGTGTGTGTGTGTGTGTGTGTGTGTGTGTGTGTATGTACATATATCCGTTTGTATGTATGTCTCTATAAATATGTATATGTATATATACAAATATATATATATACATATACATATATATACATACATACATGCATACATATATATACATATATATATATACATATATATACACATATGTGTGTGTGTGTGTGTGTGTGTGTGTGTGTGTGTGTGTGTGTGTGTGTGTGTGTGTGTGTGTGTGTGTGTGTGTGTGTGTGTGAGAGAGAGAGAGAGAGATGAGATGAACAAACAAAGACTAACAGACAAACCAAACAAAGACTAACAGACAAACAAAACAAAGGCGTGCCAGACCGAAAGAAAAATAAAGACCCACAAGGAGAAGTATGGCGGAAGACGTAGGCGAGATTAGGTCCGGGGAACGTGGAAACGCTCCGATACTTTTGGGACGAGAGTAACTATGGAAGGATACAGATGATACAAGAGGGGAGCCGAGAGGAGTGTCGAGAGGGGAGGCGAGGCGAGAGGGGAGGCGAGGGAGAGAAGTTATATGGGACAAAGCAGGGGGAGGGAAGCGGAGAGAAAGAGGGAGTGCAAGAAGGGGCGTGGAAATGGGATAGGAAAGTTTCCGGAGAGACTGAGAGACAGAGAGAGGGAGAGGAAGAGGAAAAAAATATGATACATGAAAAAAAAGAGAGAATAGAGAAGAAAGAACACAGAAGACAGATGAAAGAAGAGAAAAAAAAAAACAAGAGAAAGATAGAAAGCGAGAGCGAGAGTGACAGTAAACCAGAGAGATAAGAAAAGACAGAAAAATAGAGAAAGCAAAAGCGAGAGTGAGAGCGAGACAGAGAAATGAGAATAAAAGAAACAGACAAACAGACAGAGACATAGAGACAAAGAAGGGAAGTTGCATATGCAAAGGAAGGTTGGGATGGATGTTGTAAGAAGAGAAATATTGCTCCTTGTGGGAGACTGTCGCGTTAGTATGTGGAAGGTACCGCTCCGGGATACCTAAAGGGGGAACAAAAGAAAGTTTAATTTTTTTCTACTTCTTTTTTCTCCTTTTTTATAATGTGTGAACGAGGAGGGGCAAAGGGAATACTAAAAAGCAAGACTTATTGTTTATAGGAATGATGGCAAGAAGAAAGATGAGTAGTAATAACGACTTAAACAATGATTCATTACAGTAATAATGATGTTGATAACTACAGTGACGACGACGACGATGAAGATGATGATGATGATGTTAATCATTATCAACATTATCATATTATTACCATTACCATCATCATCATCATTATCTTTAGCATTTTCATCATCATTATTACCATAAAGAAGAAGAAAAATAAGAATAAAAGAGCAAAAGACGAAGAAGAAGAAGAAGACAAAGAAGGAGAATAACCAGAAGAAGAAGAACGAGGAGAGGAGAAGAAGCGAAGAAGGAGAAGAAGGAGGAGGAGGAGGAGAGGGAGTGATATGAGAGGCGGAAAGAGGGATTTGTGAGGGTAGGAAAGAGATTTACGAGGGCAGGAAGGATATTGTGAGGGGGCAGAAACGAGGGACAGGGTGGGTGGGAGAGGGGGTGAGGTAGGGGCGGTGAAGGAGGGGAAGAAGGAGGGGGGTAGGTAGTGGGAGGTTGCAGAGAGTGTGGGAAGTTGAAGGTTGTGCAGCCAGGGTGGTCAGTAATAGAGTATCTTACAATAATGACAATAATGATAATAATAATGATAATGATAATGATAATAATAGTAGTAATAATAATAATAATAATACTAATGTTAATAATTCATAATAATAATGATAATAATAATAATAATAATAATAATAATAATAATAATAATAATAATAATAATAATAATAATAATAAATAATCATGATAATAACAACAACAATAATAATAATAATAATAATAATAATAATAATAATAATTATCATTATTATCAATAATAGTAATAATAGCAATAATACTAATAAAATGATAATAATATTGATAGTAATAACAATAAAGATAGAAATAACAATAATAACAGCAATAACGATGATAATAATAATGATGATGGTATTCATATCAACAAAAAACAATAATGATAATGATAATGATGATGGTATTCATATCAACAAAAAACAATAATGATAATGATAATGATGATGGTATTCATATCAACAAAAAACAATAATGATAATGATAATGATGATGGTAT
>NC_061836.1:10478089-10480589 GCF_019202785.1 Penaeus chinensis
GCGTGCGGGAGAGAAAGCTAGGGAGCACAAGAGGAAACGGAAAATGGGGAAAATGCTTATATCCTTTTTAAGGGGGGAGGGAGAGGGGAAATAGAATGGAAGCTGGTTACGATTGCCTCGGTACGATGGGACAATGTCGGGGTCAATGTGAAGGAACCAATTTTCTTTTTCTTTTTCTTTGTAAGGAAAGGTAAAAGGCACTTCGCTTTTCCCTCCAAATATATTGGACTGAAACATGCGGTTGATCTTCGAAATGAAAATGTCCAGCATGCATTATTTATCCAGAACTTTAGGACGAAGCAATTAAAGAAACTATTTCGAGAAATTAGATTTTCATCTGGCAAGAATTCTATAAAACCTAAAACTTAACAGAAAGGAAATTAACTGTGACAAGATCTTGAAAAAAACATACAAGAAATATAAATTGGTTAAAAGTTTAAAGACAAGTACGTGTCTCGGAGAAACATGGATGGAAAAGATGCATATGAAAGAAAAAAGTGAAGAAGAAAAAGAAAAAGCCATGAATAGAGCTGGTCATGAAGTTACAATACATTGGAGACTGGTTGACGTGGTTTAATCATTATGTCCTTAATTATTCATTCGCTTGAATCATTGCTATGCATGGCTTCATTGACTGTGAAAGGAAGAAGGCTTATGATATTTAGACATACATAAATATAAGACTAATAATAAATGATTTTCACTGATAAAACGTTTAGTCAGTAAATTCCAATCAAATAAAGCGTTCCTAACCGGTAGTTCAATATTTTTAGTACGAAAATTTGTCTAAAGAATATTATCCTGACATATAGTCTTATTTTCTCTGTGTGGTCAATATATGATAGACAAAAATAAGATGTTCAGAATTTTTTTTGTGTGTATTTTGTGTTTTTTGTATGCATGTGTGAGTGAGTGCGTAAGCGCAGACGTCCGTTCAGACGATGAGTGAGTAGGTAAGTGAGAGGGTTGGTGAGTGAATAAGTGACTTGAGTTCCGTTGTTTTAGTAAGTGCGTGAGTGAGTGAGTGAGTGAGTGAGTGAGTGAGTGAGTGAGTGAGTGAGTGAGTGAGTGAGTGAGTGAGTGAGTGAGTGAGTGAGTGAGTGAGTGAGTGGGTTTGTGGGTGAGTGGGTTTGTGGGTGAGTGGGTGGGTTTGTGGGTGAGTGAGTGGGTGAATGTGTGTGTGAGTATGTGTGCATTACGTGTTTATCGATATTTTCCCTAATAAAATGCGTATATAATAAAACTTCTTTTAAATCACTTCAATAAGCTTACAATTCCTCATATCAATTTTTTTTTTTTTTTTTTACATTCAAATGCTCAGGATTCTTCTATAAAAGGGACGAAATTCTCACCAACGTTGAAAACTGCCCAGAATCAAGAGAGATTCCCTGAAGATGGAGAGCTAAAACGATGGAGGAGGTGAAGAAAGTGAGATAACGCCAAAGAGAGAAAAGAGATGATAATTACAAGAAGAATTCGAGATGTAAGAGAGGGGGGAAATAAGGCTGAGAGAAAGAGAAAGGATAAAGATGGGAAAGAAGAAATGGATACGAAGAGAGATAGAGAAAGGGGAAGCAAGAACTGAGAGAGGGAGAGAGGGTAAAAAGAGCCGAGAGAGAGAGAGAAAGGAGAAATGAAAAAAAAGAAGAAATAACTGACAGAGGGGAAGAGGAAAAAAGACCGGAAAAGGCAATAAAGAACTGAGAGAGAAAGAGAGAACTAAAAAAGAGGACAAGAGGAAAAGAAAAAAAGAAGTAAAAACGAAACGGAAGAAGACACTGAGGTAACACATGAGTGATCATTATCGGGGGAAATTGCACCGATTGAGAGATCACGAGAAGAGGCATGGAAAAGGAAGAAAGAAAAAAAAAAAGTAAAAAGAAAACGAATCGAATTTGAGTCACACGAACAATAAAAAAGGGCCAAGACAATAAAAGGGAAGACTTGTGGGACCAGACGATGATTTCTGGAAAAGGAACAAGAAGAAATGGAAGAGGAAAAGCTGGGTAAAACTGGCGAGGACTGCAGAAGGCCAAGAGGGACAGCGGTAGGAGAGGTCGGGAGGAGGGGCGGAGCGGAGGTGGGAAGGAGGTTGGGGGAAGAGGGGAAGGGAGAGGGGAAGAGGGGAAGGGAGAGGAGAAGGGGGGAGGTGGGAAGGAGGTTGGGGGAAGGGGGGAAGGGAGAGGAGAAGGGGGGGAGGTGGGGAGGAGTTTGGGGGAAGAAGGGATGGGGTAGGAGAGGAGAGGAGGTGAGGAGGGGGGTAGGAGAGGAGAGGAGGTGAGGATGGGGTAAGAGAGAAGGAGAGGTGGGTGGGAGGGAGGAAGAAAGGGAGAGAAAACGGGGGGAACGGATAAAGGGAGGGAAGAAGCATAGGAGGGAAGGACTGACAGAAAGAAGAGAAGGAGGGAGGAATTTAGGGAGTGAGTGAGGGAAGATGAGAGGGAAAGAGAGTAGGACGGTGGGAGGGAAGGAATGGCGGAGAGAAGGAGGGAAGAAAGGA
>NC_061836.1:10503089-10508089 GCF_019202785.1 Penaeus chinensis
GTCTTATTCACGTTTGATTCCCACTTCTTCTTCTATCTACCAATCTATCTTTTCTTTCCCCTCTTTTCAAATATCCCTCATTAACCATCTCCTCGCATTCTCTTGTTCCTCTTCTAATGTTCCGCCCTCTCTCCAATCATTTCTAATCCACCTTTTTTTCGCCATCAATCCCAATCACTTCTGGCTCCCCTGTTCGCTCTAACATTCACTTTTGCTTCTCAGTTTTTCCTCTATTCGCTCCGTTTTTCTTTCTTCCTCCTTTCCCTCGTTTCCCCTCGTTCGACCTACTCATCCCCTGATCTCTATAATGCCCTAAACGAACACGTCGGATTACCGTAGGCTAATGCACTATTCGGTTTTCTCTACTCTTCTTGCTTTTTTCTTTTTTTTCTCTCTCCTTTCCTTTTCTTTCTCTTCCCATTTTTCTTATTGCAGTCTCTTCTTACTGGTCTCTCTATTTATACTTTATTTGTTTCTTCCCTTGTCAAAGCAGAAACACAAATTGTCCTTTTTATATCCTAAGATTTTGCTCCTCGTTTGCGGTTATGTCATTTCGTTCTCTCATTTCCTCTTTCCTTTTTCTAACCGCTTTAGTCCCCATTAAGGATTTTTTTTTTTTTTTTCAAACACACTTTTCACGTCTTCAGTCTTCCTCCTTCTCCCCTTCCTCCTTTTCCCATCTTTGATCCTCATCATCACTCCCCATGCCACACCCCAGAAGAAAGAATCTTCCTTCTATATTATCCGTATTTGCGTCACCCCCGCCCCTCCTCCCCTCACTCATTTTTCCCCCTCCGCCCCCCCACCCGTCCTCCCCCCAACACACTCCTCCCCGACTCCATCTCGGTGATAAGGTGCGTTGGAGGCTGATTGGTAACGCGGCGTGACAATTACTCCTAAGATTACTCCATTATTATCTTCATGGGATTGGCCGAGATAGCGCCGTGCGATTTGCCCTGTGTATCATTTATCTTTCTCTTTTGTGTATGTATTTGGTAATATACATTAAATGCACATGCAAATATGCTAATGTACGTGTGTGTGTGTGTGTGTGTGTGTGTGTGTGTGTGTGTGTGTGTGTGTGTGTGTGTGTGTGTGTGTGTGTGTGTGTCTGTGTGTGTATGAGTGAGTAAGTAATGAGTGAGTGAATGTGTTTGTGTGTTTGTGTGTGTGTTTGTTTGTGTGTGTGTGTGTGTGTGTGTGTGTGTGTGTGTGTGTGTGTGTGTGTGTGTGTGTGTGTGTGTGTGTGTGTGTGTGTGTGTGTGTGTTTGTTTGTGTGCGTGCGTGTGTGTGTGTGTCTTGCTATAATTATTGTAGCAAGAACAACAGTAATAATGGCAGTAAACCATTATACAGAGAACCACCTTGTGGAGTTCATCACCTGACCTGATATTGACTGCATATTGCATGTTGGTGATTTTGCCGCCCATTTATACACATGTGCGTGTCTGAGTTTATGCAGCAACCGTGTAAAAGAATGCAAATCCCCCACAAAAAAGAGAGAGAAAAAACAACAACAGATTCCCCACGAAGCTCCAAAACCGAGAGCAGAATTTTTACACGTCAAAATCCTCTTTACTAGATAGCTTATTAACCTTTCAGAGTATCTCAAGACCTTCCCTGCCTGCAGCTCTTCCAATGAAAGCTGCACGGCAAAAACTTCCCCCAGGGAGAGCCTCGGTGAAAACAAAAGACTTGTTTTCTTCTTTTTTCTACTTTTTTTTCCTCGAAAGTGGGAAACAGTGGCGCTGATAGGCAAAGTGGAGACTTCAAAAAAGGAATGTTCAAGGGCAATTTCAGCCGATGACGGCGATGTGTCGAAGATTGTGGTGTGTTTCCGCCTTGTTTGCGTTTTCCCTTTTTCTTTCGCTTTCTTTTCTGTTTTACGTTTCGTTTTTGGGGGAGGGGTGATTAATGTTTCTTTGGGAGGATATTGTTTCGAAGGAGGCTGAGAGAGAGAGAGATAGAGAGAGGTAAGAAGAGTAAGAACCATGAATAATGGAGGCATACTTATTTTTCACTCTTCTACTTCTCTTGTTTTTTTCCCTATTTTCACTATATTTTCTTCCACCAAAACGCTTTAACCCATCAATGTGAATGACCCTACCCCTACCCTTTCTCCCTCCCCTCTCTTCTCTTCTAGAATCCCTCTTCCTTCCTTCCTTTATTCCTTCCTTCCCTCTTCCTTCTACGTCCTCCTCTCCACAGTCGGTACTCAGCGTGTATGCCTAGGCACCTCATTAGCATATCCCGCTCAAACGCTCACCGCGAGGACGAGTGAACCGCGGCGAGAACCGCTCCCTCCCACACCTAACTCGGACCAATTTGGCTTACAGATGTTAGCTCAGTCGGAGAAAATCATACTTGCTTTCTGCACAATCCCGGGGGCAACGTGAGGGAACGGAGGCGCCGGTGTTGGTTTATTTGACTTTCTTCTTCTCTTCCGATTTCCCTTCCGAATCTGATCCCTCTTCCGATTTTCCTTCTGGGTCTGTTGCTTCCTCTCTTGCTTCTGATTTTCTTTTCGAATCTGATTCTTCTTCCCCTTTCTTCTTCTTCTCTTCTACTTGTATTATAACTGCTTCCATTACCCCTGTAGCTCATTCTCATTAAGAGTTATTCCGATTACGTTGTTTAGGAGGAATATAAAATCAAACCACAAACTATTCTATTAAAATTACTAAAAACAATCATTACAATAAGCCTATCTGATTTATTTATATTCCTTCTTTTTATGTTCGTATGTTCCTGATTGCTCAAAGAGTGTGTGTGCGTGTGTGTGCGTGTCTGTGTGCGTGTGTGCGTGTGCGTGTGCGTGTGCGTGTGCGTGTGCGTATGCGTGTGTGTGTGTGTGTGTGTGTGTGTGTGTGTGTGTGTGTGTGTGTGTGTGTGTGTGCGTGTCTGTGTGCGTGTGTGCGTGTGTGCGTGTGCGTGTGCGTGTGCGTATGCGTGTGTGTGTGTGTGTGTGTGTGTGTGTGTGTGTGTGTGTGTGTGTGTGTGTGTGTGCGTGTGTGCGTGTGTGCATGTGTGCGCGCGTGTGTGTGTGTGTGTGTATGTGTGTGTGTGTGTGTGTGTGTGTGTGTGTGTGTGTGTGTGTGTGTGTGTGTGTGTGTGTGTGTGTGTGTGTGTGTGTGTGTGTGTGCGTGCGTGTATGTGCGTGTGCGTGTGTGTGCGTGCGTGTACATGCGCGCGTGTGTTTGCTTGTGTGGGGGAGGGGGGGAACAATATACTATGTAAATGCTTGCATAAGCGCTAGCCCTAAGCTACATTTGGCATTTATTATGATGAGCCTTTGTTGTTATCACGGATATCCTGACTGTGTATGTTTGTGCGTGCGCGTGTGCGCGCGCGTTTGTGTGTGTGTATATATGTATGTACGTACGTATGTATGTATGTATGTATGTATGTATGTATGTATGTATGTATGTATGTATGTATGTATGTATGTATGTGTGTATGTATGTGTGTGTGTGTGTGTGTGTGTGTGTGTGTGTGTGTGTGTGTGTGTGTGTGTGTGTGTGTGTGTGTGTGTGTGTGTGTGCGCGTGTGCGTCTGTGCGTCTGTGTGTGTGTGTGTGTGTGTGTGTGTGTGTGTGTGTGTGTGTGTGTGTGTGTGTGTGTGTGTGTGTGCATACACATACATACATACACACACATATATATGTATACATACACATATACCCATGGCTGAAGAGTATAGCCGTGATAGATAACAAGAGAAATAGTGAACTCCATTCACAAAATAAAACAAACCAGATATAAGATCATAAACCATAATGATGCAAGAGAAACTTTCAAGAAGAAGCCAAGAAAAGAACAGACTCTGACCTCAAAGACGCTCAAACAAAAAAGATAATTGCTGCAGAGTAATTAAGAAACATTAATCAGGCTCTCCTAATGCCTTCGAGGGAGAAGAAATAAAAAGAAATATAATCGTTCAATTTACTTACCATAAAATAGCAACCGAAGACGAAGGAATTATTCGGAAAAAATATAATGATAATACTAAGTCTGTGGGTACTAATGGTATTATTATTGAAAATAACAATAAAAATAATGATAATAATAATAATAATAATAATAATAATAATAATAATAATAATAATAATAATAATAATAATAATGATAACAATAAATATATAATAATAAAAAAATATTAATAATAATCATGATAATAATATTAGCAATAATAATCATACATATGATAATAATAATAATAATAATAATAATAATAATAATAATAATAATAATAATAAAATCAATAATAATGATGCTGCTGCTGATGATAATAATAATCAATGCACAGGGGACTTAATTCGCCATAACAGTATTTATCTACTATGATATTAACCAATCGTTTAATAATACTTCTCCCCCCCCCCCCTCTATCCTAGCATAACCCCATCCCCGTTCACGTAATTTTAGTAACCTGTCAACTTTTTTTTTTGCAGCACCCTCCCCCCGAGGTTGAAATAAAAAAAAATAAATTTTTTTTTCAGCGAAGCCCTTTTCTAAGTCTCGGGAGAACATTAATAACGCTCTGACGGGTATGCTCGACACGCTCTCCTTCAAAGCATTAAAAATGGGGGGGAAAAGGGGAAAAAATAGGGGAAAAGGGGAAAAAAAATCAGAGTTATGTGCTGTGTCGGAACTGAAGTGAAATGTCCCATTATTCTTTATTCCAAGAAGATTCATACATATAGCCGCAAAGGGATATGCAAACAAGTAAATAAAGAGATGAAACAAAATATGTAAACATGAACTCAGACACACACGTAACATGCACTCACACACATACATACACCTGTAAACATAACATCCACACATGCATATATAAATACATGCAAATCCACACGCATTTAATTATAAATCTACTGACACTGCATTACGATATATAAAGAAAAACGTAGTTAAATTTCACGGTGGAATTTGACGAAACAAACAATTCTCAAAATATAATTCTAGAAATGATCATGGATAGAAATAAAAAATAAACATAAA
>NC_061836.1:10513089-10525589 GCF_019202785.1 Penaeus chinensis
AAATTAGAAGAAGAAAAAAAGAGAAAAAGACGAAGACCAACTGGGAAAGCTTGAATAAAGGAGAGTGAAAGACGAATGAAATAGATGCGAAAGAGGAAGAATAACTCTGGAGGAACGAGAAGCAGGACGGATGCAGAGGGGAAAGGGAATGATGAAGATTGGGAGGGGGAAGGAATGGAGGGGAAAGAAGGGGAGGGAGGAAAAGGGAGGGTGAAGGGGAAAGAAGGGGAGGGATGAAAAGGGAAGGGGAAGGGGGAAGGAAAGGAAGGCGAGGGAGGAGACGGGAAGAGGAAGGTGTGAAGGGAAAACGGAGAGGGAACGAGGGATGGGGTGAAGGGAAGTGTGGGAATTGGAAGAGGAGAAGAGGGGATGAAGGAATATGGAAAGAAAGGAAGGAGGGGAAGAAGTGGGGGTGTGGGAAGAAGAGGAGGGGGGAAGGGGGAAGAGAGATGAGTCGCCGGACTGGGACAAGGACGCTGTGATTTAGGAGACGATGTAAAATGACTGAAGATATATAGGAGTCTACAGTGTTTTATTTATTCAGCTTACATTCTCAAGCAGCTATTGCAGTGTTCTGACATTCATCGACGTATTAATTCATCATGTATATTTTAGCAAATGATTAATCAGTTTTGATTTCTCCAGTAGATGTCTTGGAAATATCAGAATTTTTGTCACTTAAACTTTTGCAATAATCTTCTTCAGATGCAACTTAAGTACCAAAGACCTACAGCACCAACCATAATACTATCGAATAGATGGTAATCGATTGATAAACAGAAAGCTGTTAGAAAGATGGGTAACAACTGATAAATAGTGAAAAAATGGTACATATATAGCTAACCAGTAAATGGTTATGCAACTGGCAATTAGATGAATAGCATATAAATAGACAGCTAACTGGCAAATATATATGTCACTGGCAATAGACAAAGATATGACACAGGTAGGAGATAACAAGGAAATAAATAAACAAATAGCAAATTGATACACTGGAAAGAGAGATACCTGGTAATAGATAACTGGTAAATAGATTGACATATGTTTAACAGAAACAGAAAATCTTGCTCACAAAACCCTCACACTCCTTCCCTAATAAACCAAGGGGATATCTCCCGTATTGCACCGATAACAAAAGACCTCAGACTTCTCAGGTGGACAATGTAACGGAACTATAAACGGAAAGACAGGATAATAAAACAAGTGCAAGAAGAGCAATAATGATAAAACGAGATCAGATCAGTTCTTACAGAATTGGGACATACACTCACGAACACTCAGATACACACATGTAGATGGACACCTCATGTACCCTATGTACCCCATCAGACACACACACATTTAAAGAAATAAAAATATTACATATCCATACTCATGCGCACGCAAATTTATACATACATACTCAGTCACGCATATATACAACGCCCACATACAGAAACACACACGCACACACACAAACACACGCACGCACGCAAGAAACGCACACGCACACACACAAACACACGCACGCACGCACGCACGCGCACACAGAGAGACACACACACACACACACACACACACAGACACACACACACACACACACACACACACACACACACACACACACACACACACACACACAGACACACACACACACACACACACATACACATACGCACACGCACACACACACACACACAATTACAATAACAAACACTCGCATATATCTTCATCCAGAGAGATACGCAACAGCGGCAGTACAAAACGATGGATATCAAACGACAGGGACTTACGACCGTCGCGTCCTATCTGGGTAGAGCACTGCGTTAGACGTCTCTTCCTTCCTCCCTTCCCCTCTTCCCCTCTTCCCCCTACCTCTACCCCTCTCCCCTCTCCCAACTTTCTCCTGCCTTTCCATCCCCCTCTCTCAGCTTCCTCCTATCTCTCCACTCCCTCTCCCCCTACTTTCTCGATCTCTCCAACTCCCTCTCCCCTCCCCCGAATCTCCCCACCCGCTGCAAAAGTCGCGAGTCTATACGAGAGCGAGAGAAAGGGAAGGGAGATGAGAGAGGGGGGAATTCAAGGGAAGGGGAGATAAGAGAGGATTAAGGGGGAAGGGAGATGAAAGAGGGGGTAAGAGGGGAAGGGGAGGGAGGGAAGGCGATTAGAGAGAAGGGTAAAGAAGGATGGAAAGCGACTGTGGGAGGTAAGGAGGGAGGAGAGGGTGGGGAGGCAAGGAAGAAGTGAGAGTGGGGGGTAAGGGGAGAGGCGAAATGACAGAGATGGTAATGGAGGAGAGGAGGTGAGCGAGGAGACTAAGGGGGGGGGGGGAGGTGAGCGAGGAGGCTAAGGGGGAGGGGAGGTAAGGACGGGGGGTGAAAGGGAAGGGGAGGGGAGAGTGAGGAGTAAGGAGGAAGGTAGAGTTTCCGACACTAGCAATAGCCGTCGAGAGGAAAGACGATACTACGAATTCGTTTGTCAGGGGAGGGGGTTGCTCGTGGGGGAAGGGGTAGGGGGATGAAGTGTAGGGGGCGATGGAGGCTTATGTTCGCCATGGTGATGGATGCGTATTTTCGTAGGATCTTGTGGTAATTTTCCTTTCTCCTCAATCTCACTCTATCTCCCTTTTATCTTCGCTCTTCCTCACTTACCTTCTCCCTCTTCTTTTCTCTCTCCTGTTCCCTCTCCCTTATCCTCTCCCTCTCCTTTTCTCTCCCCTGTTCCCTCTGCCTCTCCCTCTTCTTTTCTCCTCTCCTTCCCTGCTTATCCCCATCTCCTCCCTCCTCCAATTATATGCTTGGGGAAAAAAAAGTAAACCTCACATCGCCTCGGGGGAAATTCGTCCGGCGCAAACACACGGACGAAACGACGACATAACACGCATTGGCTGATTATCTGGGTCTCATTATGGGATTGTGTTGATGTCCGTATTATGCCCCGGAAACGACTCGCAAAGTTCCTGGCGATTCCCGTGATGAACAAAGTTTGTCCTGCCACTACCCTTCCCCTTCCCCCTTCCCCTACCCCCCTTATTTACTTCTCTCCTCCATTCCATCTACTTCTCCCTCACTCCCCCTGTCCTCCCAGTTACATGTTTCTCACTACCTACATTTTCTTTTCTACTTCTCCCTAAGTCCTCTTATCCCCCTATTTACTTCTCATTCCCTCCCCATCTCCTTATCTAATTCCCCATCATTCCTTCTATCCCAAATTCAATTTTCCCTCATCCCTTATCCCTGCGTCTCCTACATTTACTCTCCATCTCTCTTTATCCCCCACTTATTCGCCCTCCCCTATTTTCCCCTCTCTCCTCCAGCCTTCCCCCATCCCCCTTAGACTCTCCCCCTCCCTTTCATCTACTCCCCCTCTCTTCCTTGGCCCTCACCCCATCCTTTTACTTTTCCTCCACCATCTACTCCCCCTCTCTCCTTCGGTCCTCCCCAAACCCCCATTTACTCATCCCCTCCCTCCCAACTCCCCTTCTGCGCTGCGGGTCTGTGCAGCAGGAAGTGCTACGTGCCACCATTAAAGGGCATATAACGAAACACTTCGAAGGACATTTTATTTTTTGGCTTATTCCGGCCATCCATCTAGGAAACAGAGCGGTCGGAACAAAGAGGACACAGAGCAAGAGAAGAAATAGAAAGAGGATGAGAATGAAAAGAGAAAGAAACAGAAGAGAGGATAGTAAAAAAAAAAAAAAAAAAAAAAAAAAGGAAAACAAAAAAAAGGCAAGGACAGAAGGATTTATCTCCCATTTATCCTTCACACCGATATGTTATCTTTCAATGCCCTTGCACCGCGCTCGCACGTCCACACCCTCCCCGGCGCAGAGCAGAACGTTCATTTCGCCTCCCCTTCCCCCGGCTGTGGCATCCATTCCAATAGTATATCCTGCGCACACGGCCAAGTTTCAATCCCGCCTCGCCAACGAGCCGCACTGCTCATAAACTACGAGCAGAGTACCGCGAGAGAAACATTTTGTCATGTTCGTATGCCATCACGTCCACACTGGAGCACGGGAGCGGCCGTGATGCAGCGGGTCGTGACTCGGCTCAAAGCGGGGGAGATTTCGGCCGACCGAATTTGCCTGTTTTTTTTATGGCCATATGTGTATTTTTTGGCTACGCTTAAAATTCCTTTTATAACCATATATTTGGCAATTTGCAGCTTTTACTTATTCTGATATGTTTGAATACACGCATGCCTGCATGTATGCATACTGAATAAGCGGGCAAATACTAAAAAAAAAAAAAAACACTCCTTTAAAAAATGCTGTATTTCATATTGTACCAATAAAGCAAATTTGAATACATGCATACCCGGCACCTTGGAACCTATAAGCATAATAATCAAAATAATAGTCCTATCAATGGGGAAAATATAATCAAACCCACGTAAGCAAAATAACCACAATATGATTAGATTCAATGAAAAAGCTAGGGCGGTGCCTTCTTCCGAAAGCTTTTATTTGGCAGATGGAAGCTATTACCCCAATTATGTGTCCCTCCTGGACTCTGACTAAAATTGGGACTCAAACTCCGTGGCTAAGAGATCCTCCTGGTCCCTAAGCTATGCGTGTTATGAATGCCCACACTTTCACACACAAACAAAAACAACGCTTATCTATAATCAAAGGATTCAACTTCCTCTAAAATCCTTCTTTTGTGACTCCAGCTTCTTTATATCTTCTGTACATCTCGACAACATACTTACAGCCCGTCGTTACAACAAACCAGAATCCTGGCGTAGCTTAGCCCCGATCGATCTATATCTGTACTCTGAGAAAGAGAGAGAGAGAGAGAGAGAGAGAGAGAGAGAGAGAGAGAGAGAGAGAGAGAGAGAGAGAGAGAGAGAGAGAGAGAGAGAGAGAGAGAGAGAGAAGAGAGAGAGAGAGAGAGAGAGAGAGAGAGAGAGAGAGAGAGAGAGAGAGAAAGAGAGAGAGAGAGAGAGAGAAGGAAAGAGAAAGAGAGAGGGGGGGGGGGGGCAAAGAGACAGAAAAGGAGAGGAAAAGAAGGAAGGGAGAAGAGGTGGAGAGAGACGAGAGATCAAAAAAGAATATATGAGACGGGGGAGGTAAAGGCGTAAAGGATATCTTATATTATTTACTCAGACTTTAACATTTGAAAAATATATCCTTTACACATAATGCCTCTCCATCCAATAAACCATAAACTGAAATATAAGACGACTTGTCTGGTATAAAACATTACGAGGGATATTCACATGATCGGGCCTCGGCAGTTAAAGTGTCGCAGAAGCAAGAGAAGATTTTGTCTTAATAATGTATATCTTTAATATAGCTTATTGCATAAGGATTTACCAGAGATTTACGCAAACATATACATTCGCTAATTTCGCATGATTACTAAAGATACAGATATTATAATCCGCGTTTTGCTTCTTTCATAAATGGACACCAAATTAACATGACAAGATTACTCTTACTGCCAAACAAGGGAAACGGCAAATGAAATCGTATCAGCACGAATTCGCATACGATGCAAATTCAGAAACTCATTTTCAACGGAAAGACTTTGGGGCGGAGGTTGGCGGGGAGGGAGGGGTGAGGGTGGTAGCGGGATGGGAGGGGGGGGGGGTGAATTGCCGAAAGGTGATGATCCTTATGAATGAAAAAAGACAGTCGAACATCGTCCATGTCAAATAAAGAAAGAAAAGGAAAAATCACGCACAGATACCCCCACCCCCTGAAAAAAAAAAAAAAAAATGCACCAAACAAGTCAGTTATAATAACCGCCAGGAATATCCAATACTCTTTTTAACCTTTCTCTTCTTACTTTTATTCTTTTTTTCTTTTCTTTTTTTTTTTGGGTGTGTGTGTGTGTGTGGGGGGGGGGGGTCTTTCTCTTTTCAGACAGACACCTGATGCATTATTTATCAAGCATTCGAGGCCCAGGTACCTAGCGTGGTATGGAAGAAGCTTCAATATTAGGGATGGATATTGAATTGTCAGAATTGGTTAGGTTATGTTAGGTGGCTTATCCTGTGCGGGAGGAAGGCCAGGGTCGGAATCTGGAAGGCAAAATGGAGCCTGGGAGAGTATTGTGTTATTGTTAGGGAGGGAGGGCGGCAGTGAGGTAATGGTGGGGAGGTGATTATAAATTATTTGGGGAAGCATGGAAGGAGCGAAAAGAGGGAGAGGAAGAGGGAGGGAGACACGGAAGAAAGGAGGGAGAGAGGGAGGGAGGAAAGGAGGAAGGAGATCGACAGAGAGAGAGAGAGAGAGAGAGAGAGAGAGAGAGAGAGAGAGAGAGAGAGAGAGAGAGAGAGAGAGAGAGAGAGAGAGAGAGAGAGAGAGGGGGGGGGGGGGGAGAAACAGGTAGAGGGAGAGAAAACCTGGAAAAAGAACGGCTGAGGGTATAGTAGACGGTGGACGAAAGGAAGAGAGATTAAAATGAAAAGAGAATAATGAGAGATTAAGAAGGGTAAAAAGTCGAAACCACTGAAGAATACTTTCCATGCAAGAAAATCTGATGCGGAATAGTGATTGCCTCTCGAAAAAAAATAGCACTTTCTTTAGTCCATCGATATAACAGACCTTTACTACTCAAATATATTCTTCCGTGAGGTATCTCAAGCACATCCAATTTTACCTTCATTCAATAAGGAGATGCTCGAAAACCACAAAACTTGTATTGGAAATCTCCCTCTTCGTGAAACGGATTTTGCAATCATGTGCCGATTGCAAAGGAAGCGTGGTTCTATCCATTAATCTCACCGAAAGATTTAGAACCTGTAAGAACTGACTTTTTCGTAATAAGTTGCTCAGGGAAGGGGATGAAAGTAGGGAAGGAGAAGAGAAGAACGAAGAGAAAAGAGAACGAGGAGAGAGGGAGAGCTAGGGGTAAAGGGGAAAGGGAAGAAGGCAGGAGGCTGAAGGATAGAGGTAAGGATATGGGAATGAGAGGGGAAGAGAGAGACAAAGAAAGTTGGGAACAGGGAGAGAGAGCGAAGCAGGCAAATCAAAGGGAAGTACAGGGAGAAGAAAGAGCACCGGAAGGAAGAGAAGAGGTGTTGGGCGAGAGAAGTGAGCATATATAAGGTAGGCTACAGACTGAGAGATCAGGACGTACGCTAATGGATCAACACTTAATATTTGAGATATAAAGAACACCAGCATACGAACGGTCGACGCGTTAGGGCTAAGTAATACTGTGCGAGATCAGAGGAGCACCATATATATGGCCTCCTGAAGCTGACACATGTTAGTTTGAGGATCGACGCCAAGCATCAGTTATAGTTATGCAATCTGCAATGAATAATGATTGACACGCGCAGATGGACAGGTAGACACATAGAAGGTGAGGCAGTTGGAGATAGATGAAGATAGATAGATAGATAGATAGATAGATAGAGTTAAAGAGACCTGCAGAACTCTCATAGCCAACAAGCAAATCAGTTTTACAACAAACAGGTCAGCAGTAGATTTGTTATTCCATCTGTCATCACCTGGTATAAGGGCCTTGACCGAAGCAAGGACACCATCACTGCTCTGAACACTGCAGACTGATATATCACTCTCGCCGCCAATCCTAGCAGAGCGAGAGTGCGCGATGACCTGTTCCATCTCATTGAAGACTACTTCACAGGTAGATCCGCCGAGTTCGGTGACAGTGCCCCTTAGGGTGGTACCCTTGGTTCAATTCTCCGGGACATTCAACGACCTTCTTCGGCTTGTTCCAGGGACATACGCTTATACTGACTACCGCACACACAATTTTCTTTTCAACACTAGTTACCATTTAGCAAAAAACAAACACGCGCTCAAAAAAATCCATACATATCAACTGAGTTTTGCAAATCATATCATGCAGTAGGTATTGTAAGGCAGACTTGATTATAGAAAAAAAAACAGCTGATGCTTATTCCTCAATATTTCCCTGATCCTCCTTTACACCCTCTTGCCTAAGCCTTCTGGATAAGGTCCAAAACAGAGCCCAGCAGCTGATCTGCCAAAAAAAGGTCTAACCAGACTAGCCGCCTCCTCAAACGCAACCCCTGCAGTAGCGTCGCGATGTGTAGAGATTCTATGTTATCCAGAAGGTCTACATGCCACACATAGGGCTTCGCTCCGACAATTGCGAGCAACCCGGATCACCAACATTACGCTGTCAACAATTCGCTGTCCCCTTGGCGAGGAAGAGACCTTCCTTAGCTCATGTACAGGCATGTGGAACCGCTTAGTACATCAGACACAGCTGCACTATAATCATATCACTCCGCACCTTCAAGTCAATGAATACTTGACTAAGGAACATGTAAATTCGCAATTTATTATTATACACTTGCGATGTATAATCTATAAATAACAAAATGAATGAATGGAGAGAGAGAGAGAGAGAGAGAGAGAGAGAGAGAGAGAGAGAGAGAGAGAGAGAGAGAGAGAGAGAGAGAGAGAGAGAGAGAGGAGGGAGAGAGAGGGGGGGGGGGAGAACTGAGTTTCTCAAGAAAATGCAGCATCAACGCTAATCCAAGCGTCAAGGGCACACACACGCATACTCAACAACCCTTATGACTATACAAAATACCCAATCGAGTACCCTCCTCCACCCCTATAAAAAATTCTCAAAACTACCCATTAAGTACAACGATCTTACCTTTCTCCTCCTTCTCCTCTCCCTCCCCCTCCCCTTCTCCAAGCCCCACAGTAACCCTGTCAAGAAACCAGATCAAAGGCGAAGGGACTCTCCAGACACCATCAAATATTTATGGCACAATCTACACATCAGAGATTCCCCCAATAAGGGCCGCGAGCCTCCACTACAGCGAGTCATAACCGGGAGGCCTCGCAGTGGAGTCGTGGCTTGACCGAAAGAGGGGGGGGGGGGGTAGAGAACGAAAGGAACGTGGGTGGGTGTGGGTGTATGTGAGGGAGAGTGGGTGTGGAGTCTGTGGGGGTGGGAGGAGGCGTGTGTTTAGGGTGGGAGGAGGGGTCTGCGTGTGGTGGGGAGGGCGTTTGTGGGTTGAGGGGGGAGGGGAATTGCGTTCAGCGTGTCTGACGGAACGCACAACATGAAAAGTTTAGGGTAGGTGGAGTTATATCAGAAAGGAGAACAGGGCAACGAGTGTATACTGAACATGCATCTATGACACGCCAATAATATAAAGAAGAAATGTGATGAATAGTGACCAACTGAATGTTATCATGTTTCACGCAAAGACGATTCTAAACAACTGTTTTTTTTTTTTATTGCGAACTATATTTTAGAGATCGTCGTGAAAGTAAGACGCTGAACTATGATGAAATATAATAATAGTAAAACAGCAGAGACTAAAGGAAGCGTAAACAATGGGGTAAAATGTAAATAATCAATTAAAATATATAAATAAATGATAAAGCAAAAGCAACTAGACTACATATATCTGATAAAAAAAAAAAAAAATAACGACAAAATGTAATCAACCATTAAAACGTAGCGAACCACAAGTGCTCACTAAAAGAGATCATGGAAAAGATAACTAACCTAAAGAATTCAATAAGAATAATAATGATAATGACAAAAAGTAACGTCACAAATACATTACACAACGTTATTTTCCCGCTGTTGTTTTGGCAGGGCATTATCTGCCATCCTCGAACGCAGCAGGATTTAGCCTACATTTGCATAATCATTAATGAGCTTATTTGTGGCAGTATGATGGAAGTCCTACAAAAAAAAAAATCCGTCGTCGCTGCATCATGACTTTGGCTTAGTTCAAGGCATAATGCGCGCCATGCTTTCGGACAAGTTTAGGTAGTGACGGGAAAAAGGACGGCGGACGGGTGATTAAAAGGGGGGCTTAACTTAATGCGCTCCGCCAGGCCTTGTTTTTAAGCTGAATTCAGTAAGATGGCATGAAATTCTGATGTGTTTTGTTGTTTTTTAATCATATAATTCCCATACAAAATATCTCCTTTTCTCCTTATTATAAAACTCCCTCATTATACCCAGCTTATAGGCTAAGCAATAATAAGACGTAAGCGAAATGAGCGTGAAATCCAATTATCCAGCTGAACAGACAACGCTCTGCCATTCATAACCCAAGAGAGCGACATGCTCGTAAATCGTTATGAAAGAAATCACTCTTTCATCTCTGTTTCATTAATCTCTAACAATTCAAAATACAAGTCTAATATTTTAAATAAAAGATTTCCTTGGTACACATCGGGCAACAAGAAGGACAGGCACGCACGCACAGGGACACATAACATCCACCTGCACGCACATGTATGCGCAATACTGCATATACATCCGGGTGTTGCACAGGGGGCTGCGTCCTGTACCCCTAAAAATGGAGAGCTTTCGATCTAGGAAACAGGTGCAATTTGAATTACCTGTCATGGGAAACCAAAACAAAAAAACAGTAAAAAACAAAAAGTATTCATAGAGTTTTGAGACAGCTATCTCCCTAAACAAATAAATTAAAATAAATTAAAATCTATAAATAAATTAATCAAAGTTAGTAAATAAATAAATAAATAAAGTATATATATATATATTTGTGTGTGTGTGTGTGTGTGTGTGTGTGTGTGTGTGTGTGTGTGTGTGTGTGTGTGTGTGTGTGTGTGTGTGTGTGTGTATGTGTATGTGTATGTGTATGTGTATGTGTATGTGAGTGTGTGTGTGTTTGAGTGTGTATGTATATATATATATATATATATATATATATATATAAATTTGGAAAATAGTACACATATCCCATATGACACTACATTGTGCAGAAAATCTTTTATATGCACAATTTTTAGAAATATTCTGGAACTCTCTCACTTGCATTCACATTTTCTAGAGTGTATTCGACAATCCATATATTTGATGGGAGGAAAGTAATAGTAATGTGGTTGTTATAGTTAATGCAATTGCTAGCACCTGCATAATGGCATAATAATAACAAATACTCATAACGGTAATAATGACGATGCTGATGGATGAAAAAATATAGCAACACCAGTATTAATAGCAATATTAATAGTAGCAATTGTTGTACCAGTAGTGATAGTAGCAACAAAAGGGCGGCAGCAGCAGCCGCAGCCGCAGCCGCAGTAGCAGCAGTAGCACCAGCAGCAGTAGTAGTTATGACCATGATAATAGTTATAGTAATAGTAACAACAAAAATAACAGGAATAGTAGGGATAGTAATCGCAGTGGTGGTAAAAATGCAATAACGACAGTAATAAAAAGGATGATAATGATGATGATGATGATGATAACAATGATACAGGTACTGATAATGATAATGATAATGATAATGATAATGATAATAATAATAATAATAATAATAATAATAATAATAATAATAATAATAATCACAATAATAACAACGAAAAATTAAATAAAGATGATGATGATACTAATGTTGTTGATGATGATAACAACAATAATAATGATAATTAAAATAATATGAAATTAATGATAATGATAATAATAAAGGTAATGGTAATGTGATAATAAGGATAGTCTAATAATAATGGCTATGGTGATAATAACAAAAGTAAAAGGCTTAACATTAAAGAATAAAAAAAAAAAAAAAAAAAAATTGAAAAATGCATTTGAGATTATCACTTGCATTATAATAACAAGAAAAAAGTCAGATATTAGTTTTATATCATATTATATATATATATATAATTACGTATGTATATATATAGATATATAATATATATATACATATATATACATATATATATAAATATATATATATATATATATTCAACCCCCCACTTATATGCACTATACAAAACCTTAAATGACTTAACAGATATATCTTTAAAGAAAAGTTAAATATAACTACTTCACAATTATTTAACGAATTTAAACATAAAATGGGCCAAACATTATTAGTAATGCTAGCTAAGTTGTTTTCTTGAAGCTAACTGAGCAATTGTTACTAGTTAGAGCTCTTGGGACTGACCTGTTGGGGCTACGAGTCAGTTTGCAGCTGACAGCCCGACGAGCGTAATTTTTCAGTCAGATTGTGAATATGTTAATGAGCCTAATTAAGGGGAGGTTCTAGCCAAATCACATTTTTAAAAAATATTTTTGGAGATTCTTTTTTTTTTTTTTTTTTTTTTTTTTGTATTACGTTTAATTCGGTATTGTGTATCCCTAACTTCATCTTTTCGTAGGTTCCGTTTTTGTTTTTTTTTCAAATGCGTACGACGAGAGAGAGAGAGGGGGGGGAGGAGAGAGAGAGAGACGGAGAGACAGAGAGACGGAGCGAGAGAGAGAGGGAGAGAGAGAGAGAGAGAGAGAGAGAGAGAGAGAGAGAGAGAGAGAGAGAGAGAGAGAGAGAGAGAGAGAGAGAGAGAGAGAGAGAGAGAGAGAGGGGGGGGGGAGAGGGGGGGGAGAGAGGGAGAGAGAGGAGAGAGAGAGAGAGAGAGAGAGAGAGTGAGAGTGAGAGTGAGAGTGAGGGGAGAGAGAGAGAGAGAGAGAGAGAGAGAGAGAGAGAGAGAGAGAGAGAGAGAGAGAGAGAGAGAGAGAGGGGGGGGGGAGAGAGAGGGAGAGAGAGAGAGAGAGAGA
>NC_061836.1:10530589-10535589 GCF_019202785.1 Penaeus chinensis
TGGACTCCAAATAAAGTATCCACAACACTAAAACCGCTAACCTGCAAAACGTCACCATATACAAACAGTGCTATCGAGGTTGTAACAGCTCGTTGACTTCTAATGTTGTGAATGAACTGATTTTCTTTCATTCTTTCTTTCTTTTCTCACTCAAAGAGATTTCACAGCCATAACTATTTATGTATTGAAGGGGTAGTTTAGTCGGAATTTCTTTCTATTTGTTTTCTTCTTATATTCTTATATATGGTTTATCGTTACTTTTTCTCTTCTCCAAGTCCCTAAACATTTTTTTTTTTTTTTTTTCGTATTCAGGGGACATATACATAAACCCATTATCATTTTTGTTTACCTATGTGAGTAAAGCTGTGAAAATGCAGTAATCAACAAATAAGATTTTACCCATGAATATTACAATAAAAATGATAGTGGTATAAAGAACATAACGACAACGACAAATGCAATTATAATATGATGATGAAAACAACAGTAATGTAAACAATGAGACTAACAATAATAATTATGATAATTTAACACTGCTTCCTACTCATAATAAAGACTTTTACAAAACAAAATTTAGGCTTTCTGTCAGTTACATTAATTCGGGTCATTATCGAAACCCATTATCCACTTTTTTATTTCTTTAACCGTCGTAGAAAAAAATAGCAAATATTAACCTAATTAAGACTCTCGCCCAAGAAAACCGCTGGAATAATAAACCTCCATGAATAATACATTCTCGTATTTCGTGCAAAATTCTAGAGCGTCAAACTGCAACTCAATCAGGCAGTCAATCAATCAAGTTTGCTTAATTAATTGGCTAATTGCCTTATTTGCTTGGCCATTCAATTCCATCCTCCGATGTTTCTTATTACGACGATACATTTTGCCATATAGCTTTGTCTATCAGCATAACATTACCTTGCTATTGGTTGGCAATCTATCTATTCCCCCAGGAGACAAATATTATCAGGGAGTTATTGTATATACGAATATAGATAAGCGGATCTTTGTTATTACGAAAATGGGGAAATAGGTTCTGTGGTTATTTGTTCCTTTTGACAAGATGAAGCAGAGAGCAGATATAGCTGCACATTTCTACTTGCCACACTCTACGTTACCGAACCGACAAATATACAGATAAAAAAAAAGTAAACGGCCAGTGTTTATCAACCTATTGTATATATATCCCAGAGAAAATCTTAAAAATGAGAATTAACACAAATGATGATAATAATACTGAAAAGGAAATTAATATGATAACAAAATAGCAATGATAATATAGATAATAATGATGATACTAATAACAATAACTGTAATTATGATAATAATGATAACAATAATGATAATGATAATAAGTATGATAATTATGACAATAATAATAATAATAATAATAACAATAATAATAAAATGATGGTAACACCAGTAGAAAACAATTATGATTAGTATTTAAAAAAATATATGATAACAATAACAATAATAGTAATAGTAGAAGTTGTAGTAGTAATAACAATAACAACAATATTAATAATAATAACAACACTAAACATAGTACTAGTAATTAGAATGAAGAAATTATAATAATAATTACTATTATTATTAGTACTACTAATACTATAGTGATAACATTATAATAATAATTAAATAACTACAACAATAATGATGATAATGATACTTGTATATTAAAAGAAATATTAATGATAATACTAATACTAATAATAATAATAACAATAACAATAATAATAATAATAATAATAACAACATCAATAATAACAACAACAACAACAACAACAATAATAATAATATAAATAGAAAAAAAATATTATTATAATCATAATCATTAAAAGTAATATGATAACAAGAACAATGATAACATTAATAATGATGATCATGATGATAAAACAATAACAATAATAAAAATAATTATCATGATAATAAAATGGTAATAATAATAATAATAATAATAACAATAAAAATAGTAATAGCAATAGTAATGATAATGAAGAAATTATGATAATAATAATGATTATTATAATAGTATAGTAATAATAATAGTAACAGTAATAGTATTCATAATAATAATAAGAAGAATAACAATAATAATAATAACAATAACAGTACTAGTAACAGCAGTTATGATAACAATAACAATACTAATACTTATAACAATAACAATAACAAAATCCATTATTATTATTATTATTATTATTATTATCATTATTATTATCATCATCATCACAATAACAATGATTATTATTATCATTATCATTATTGCTATTACTATTATCAATGTTATCACCTTTTTAATTACTAATATTATGATGACCATTAACAGATTTATCTTTGTTACTGCAATAAGAATAAGTAGTAATAATAAAATAGTCTCGTGTCACCTCAGACCAGTAATAAAAAAAATAATAATAACAATCGCAATCACAACAATAATTACGAAAACAATAAAACAAGAACAATAGCTGACAACTCAACTCGAAAAGCGGTAACCATTTCTCACTCAAAAATAAGCCAATTACTAGTTCGGACGTTCGTAATTGGTAAGTCACCCATCAGAACACGCCGCTTCGTTTTCTATTTTTTTAAGCCATGAAATTCTGCCACGGAAATCCCCGAGTGGAAACATGGAGCGAATGCGATAAATGTTGTTGTAAATGTATCGACGTATTGTTGTAAATACATCTTTGAAACTGTGAAGGGCAGAATTCAATTGGGCACGTTGTTATGTGCTGCCCTTTAGTTACGTGAATTGATGTGTGTGTGTATATTAACAATGGAAATAGAAATACACTAAGAAGTGAATTTACACGTATCCTAAAACTTCAAAATAAGATTAAGTCGCGCAACTTTTTGAAGGCATGATAAATTGACAACCTAGGGATCTCAGATAACAACTTAGTTCATGGAACACGACAGTAAATAAAGAAAATGAAGAATCTTAAAAATTCCGTATCCAGATGCACTTGCCAAGAGGTCCTCTCACTTCGCATCAAGGTTTTTATTTTTAATTATCGTTATTCAACTTAAAATGTCTTTATGAATATCTACCTCTCTATCTATCTCTCTATATATATATTTATAAATACGTGTGTATATGTATATATAAGTATATATACATAAAAACATATATATACATATATTTACACATTCATTTATGAATGTATGTAAGTATTATGTACGTATATATATATACGAGTATGTCTATATACTAATATGTGTGTGTGTGTGTGTGTGTGTGTGTGTGTGTGTGTGTGTGTGTGTGTGTGCGTGTGCGTGTGTGTGTGTGTGCGTGTGTGTGTGTGCGTGTGTGTGTGTGTGTGTGTGTGTGTGTGTGTGTGTGTGTGTGTGTGTGTGTGTGTGTGTGTGTGTGTGTGTGTGTGTGTAAGGACCTTGGGCTCTCACAACAATGAGATTTAGAAAAAAATAGAAACAAAAAAGTTGATTATCAGCTGCCTGATTAAAACATTTATACCCAGAAGCTCGTGGCATGTTAGCCTTGCAGCAGTTACTTTATAAATGTCATATCTAATAATGTTTTGTTTGTTTTCCCTTGTTCAAACATATCAAAGCCGTAACGAGAGTGAGGGAACGTGAGAAAACAGAAAGGAAAAGGGAGAGAGATGATCAATATAAACAGACACTCAATTTATAAAAAAAATTGCAGTAGATGGGTATGCATATACCAGTTTGAACTGGTCTATAACTCTTTGGGAGTGTTTGTAGGGGTTGTGAGTTTCCCCTGGTATGGCTGGGTGCTGTAGGTGAAGTGGAGATATACGGGGGAGCCGGGAGGTTCCCTACTCGGCTGAGGACTGGGCAGTCCTGAGTTGCTTCTACTTGTCGATGAGCGATTGGAGGATCTTGAGATGCTGATCTCGGTTCCGCATTCGGCAGCTTAAGCACACGAGGCTGTGCTCTGCAGTGAGTCGGGAGAGGTGTCTGCTGGAGAGAGTCGAAGGACAAAGCTGTGGACCTGTCACCCAACCTGGGAAGCTTGCGGAACTTCAAGTTACGGGAGTCGTGCTGCAGAGAGTGAGCTAAACGAACGTGCGATATGCCATGACGTGTTACTCCGGGGGTAGCCAGTGCATACCCATCTACTGCAGTGTCGTTGATGGGTTGCATCTACTAGTTGAACTCTTCTATATCTTTTTAGGGTGTTTGTAGTGGATGTGAGTTCCACTGGGTATGGCTGGGTGCTGTAGGTGAAGTGGAGTTCTACGAGGGACCTCCGCATCGGCAAAGGTCTGGGAATCCCTTGTATTGCTGCTGCTTGTCGTGTTTGGCTGGAGGATCAGAGGTTACTGGTGTTGTGTAAGCGAACAGAGAACGAGGGGAGCCTGTGGTGCAATGAGAGAGCCGAGAGGTGTCCGCGCTAGCCAGTCAAGTCGAGGGAAGTACTCGCCGGTGAGAGTGCGAGGACGAGCCTGTGGACCAGATGTGACCCAACCTGGAAAGTTGCGGGGGTCGTGTTGCTACAACATTACTTACCTCCCCCCCCCCCCATCCCCCTTTCTCAACCAGCCTATCAGACCGTATCTGACCTCCCCCCCCCATCCCCTCCCCTCCACACACCTTTTTGCCTTCTCCATACGTCTGCTGACCTTCCTTTCCAACCCTCCTTTTCCCCATCCCCACCAACACCTTCCCACGCCTCCCCATACATCCCTTAAGATATTAAGGTCTTCAGAAGGATTAAGAGGCATCTCCAGAGACTCTCATAGCAACGCCCCGGACAGCTTCATTGATCCTAAGATGCTGCTAGGATTCTGGACCCGAGATGATGATGAAGATGATGATACTGATGAATGGTCCGGCAGAAGGCCATCGAAGGAGAGAGGGGAAGGGAAAAGTGTAGGGGAAGGAGAGAGTGTTGTGTATGGAGCACAGGAAAACGTGAGGAATGGAGAGAAAAAGATAAAGATAAAGATGGTGTGAGAGAGAGAGAGAGAGAGAGAGAGAGAGAGAGAGAGAGAGAGAGAGAGAGAGAG
>NC_061836.1:10540589-10543089 GCF_019202785.1 Penaeus chinensis
ACAAATTGATGGGAGTCACCTATGACTGAAAAAGATGTTGAATCAAAACATACATTAAAATTTACACCTGAAAAAGTCGTTGCGAGCTATGATTTCAAAGCCATCGTAATAGAAAGCTTCACAAAGCGACAGGTCAAAACAGTCACAAGTTTCATCACATTCGAATGGGAAGCCTATAGAGAGTAAAGATAGATATGGCTAAAAGCAGGTCTTAATGCTGGCTGTGAAACTCGATTGTTTAAAAGGATGTCGGCCTTAGTGGTGATGACGCTTGTGGCAATCGTAGCAGTAGTAGGTGAGTGAATGAATTAATTAGTAATATGCATCTAATGGGGAACGTAAATTTGGCTATAAGGGGAAGATTGAAAGTCATTTTGTTGGAGATAAAGTAGTTCGAAGTGAAAGTGCAATAGATTTACAAACAGCTGACGCACAAGTAGCAATGGCAGTAATAATAGTGATGGTCATAACAGCATTACCTTTTAACAGAAGTAGTACTAGCCGCAGTAGTGACAATAGAAGTATTTGCATCAATCGGTACCATATCAGAAGTAGCCAACAGAAAAATAAGTTATGAGCTATGTTGTGTTTTTGTGGTCTGGAATACAACTGTTCGGATATATTTTATATTATATACTAAAAACATTCAACATACTTATGGCTATGCAAAAGCATTAATGTTTGCTCCCATGTAATCCCTTAAAGTAATGGAATAAGCAAAATCAGCATTAGTATCGACTCTCCTATAGGGATGCGAGTCCCGAACAATGAAGGCTGAAACAAGGCGCAATATAGGGGCTGCAGAAATGTGCTTCTACCGTAGGATGTTGCGCACCCCTTACACTGACCGAGTGTCCAATGAGATCCTCAGAAAAATCGGTCAGGGACACGAGCTTCGCTGATAGCACAGTAAGATTAGAAGATAAGCATTAGTAGTGGTAGCAGTGTTCGAATGATGTAACAATAATAGCACTAACAACAGTAGTAGTCATAGCAATAGCAAAAGTAAGATAAATAATGGTAACAACATTGGTAAAAGTAATAGTAATAAGCACTCCAGATGGTTAAAAAAAATAACGGGTAAATATAAATAAAAAGAAAAATGCCATTCCAACCGCTCCGATACAGATGAGACTGCAGTTGCATTAACTCTCTTCTCTCCTTCGCTTAAGTGGGCCTATGCCAAACAAAGGCATGCCATCCGAAGAACCAGCAAACAGATTATCGTCCGAAGATTTTGTTTTAAAATACAAGTTAACACATTTTTAAAAGATAATGAGTTTCTTCATTTCTAAAGTGGATCGCTTTAGGGATTAATGCATTAACTGCATCTTAGAACCGTTCGTATATCCGGGTCATCCCCCAAATTCCAGCTGGCTTTTGATACATGGCCAACCCAGCATCAAACTTTTTGTGGGCGGGTTGGTGTTATCTTACTGTTAACCAAAAACTAACAAATAATCGCAATCAAAAACGTTACATAGTCCGTTTGGTAGAGGCAATAATCATCACGATAGAAATATCAACAACAATAATGAAACAGCAAAACAATGATCCAAGAACCACATCTGGGCGAGTTCGAAGCAGCAGCAGCAACAACAACACTGAAAGAAGGTTGCAAAATGAGTTGGCGTTGCAGGGTCAGCCTGAGGGCCAGTGTACCCTCTTTCCTGTATCATGCAATCGTATGGCTTCATCAGTCGTATCGTATCATAGGAAGGAGCCAATTATCGATAAAAGAGAGCGTACGGCGCTTTTCTCATCTTTATGTACTGCATTTAATGCGCATATAAGATGTGTGTGTGTGTGTGTGTGTGTGTGTGTGTGTGTGTGTGTGTGTGTGTGTGTGTGTGTGTGTGTGTGTGTGTGTGTGTGTGTGGCGAGGTGGGTGGGTGTAGGTGTGAGTGTGGATGTATATATATGCGTGTATGTATATACACATATACGTGTGTATATATCAGTATACACACAAACACACACATGCATACATATATATATATATATATATATATATATATATATATACATATATATATACACATATATATATATATATGTATATGCATGTGTGTGTGTGTATGTATATATATATATATATATATATATATATATATATATATATATATATATATGTATGTATATATATGTTATATGTGCATATGCATACGTGTGTGTTTGTGTGTATGTGTGTGTTTATATATCCCCAGGTTTTATATATATTCACATAAACATGTACAGCTTCTATATGCAGTATATAGAAAAAAAGTAGATAAGTAGATTGGCAGATTGATAGACTGATACTGTAGATAGATTGATTGATATATATATATATATATATATATATATATATATATATATAGAGAGAGAGAGAGAGAGAGAGAGAGAGAGAGAGAGAGAGAGAGAGAGAGAGAGAGAGAGAGAGAGAGAGGGACTGAGGGACTGAGGGACAGAGGGACAGAGGGACAGAGGGACAGAGGGACAGAGGGACAGAGGGACAGAG
>NC_061836.1:10565589-10568089 GCF_019202785.1 Penaeus chinensis
TCTCTCCTATATATCTATCTCTCCTATCTCTATATATATCCTATATCTCTCTCTCCTATCTCTCTATCTCTCCTATCTCTCTCTCTCTCTTTATCTTTCCTATCTCTCTCTCTCTCTGTCTCTCTCTCTCTCTCTCTCTCTCTCTCTCTCTCTCTCTCTCTCTCTCTCTCTCTCTCTCTCTCTCTCTCTCGCTCTTTATCTTATATCTCTCTCTCGTTCTCTCTCATATCTCTCTCTCGCTCTCTATCTCATATCTCTCTCTCGCTCTCTATCTCATATCTCTTTCTCGCTCTCTATCTCATATCTCTTTCTCGCTCTCTCTCATATCTCTCTCTCTCTCTCTTTCTCTCTCTCTTTCTCTCTCATATCTCTCCCTCGCTCTTTATCTCATTTCTCTCTCACACATTGTATCTCATATCTCTCTCGTTCTTTATATCATATCTCTCTCTCGCTCTCTATCTCATATCTCTCATTCAGTCTCTATCTCATATCTCTCTCTCGCTCTCTTTCTCATAATCTCTCTCTCGCTCTTTATCTCATATCTCTCTCTCGCTCTCTATCTCATATCTCTCTCTCGCTCTCTATCTCATATCTCTCTCTCGCTCTCTCTCTCCTATTTCCCTCTTTCTCTCTCTCTCCTATCTCCCTCTTTCTCTATCTCTCCTATCTCCCTCTTTCTCTCTCTCTCCTACCTCCCTCTTTATCTCTCTCTCCCTTTTTTTCTCTCTCTCCTGTCACCCTCTTTCTCTCTCTCTCCTATCTCCCTCTTTCTCTCTCCTATCTCCCTCTCTTTCTATTTCTCTCTCCTATATCCCTCTCTTTCTATTTCTCTCTCTATTTCTCTCTCCTATATCCCTCTCTCTCTATTTCTCTCTCTTATCTCCTTCTCTATTTCTCTCTCCTAGCCCCTTCTCTCTCCATTTCTCTCTTTTATCTCCCTCTCTCTCTATTTCGCTCTCCTATTTCCCACTCTCTCTATTTCTCTCTCCTATCTCCCTCTCTCTATTTCTCTCTCCTATCTCCATTTCTCTCCCCTATCTCCCTCTCTCTATTTCTCTCTCTTATCTCCCTCTATCTATTTCTCTCTCCTATCTCCCTCTCTTTTTATTTCTCTCTCCTATCTCCCTCTTTCTCTATTTATCTCTTATCTCACTCTCCCTCTTCTATTTACCCCCCCCCCCCCCTCTCTCTCTCTCACTCTTCTTTCCTTCCCTCCCTCCCCTTGCTCTCCTTCCACCCACCCACCTCCCCCCACCCCTTCACCCTTTCAGATGTCCGCGATCTCGAAGCCAACCAATTTCACTCGAAGGCTGAAACCATAACCAATCGAGCTTTTCGTGTCCTCTGGCAATGAAAATTTGAATCATATCGTCGAAACTTTCTCCTTTTTATTTTTGAATGGATTAGCCTGCCTGGGCTTCTCGTCAATCTCTCAAGGCGGAGAAGTTGATTTCTTATTAGAGAGAAAAAAAAGAATCTGGGGATGACTTGGAGAAAATGTATCGTTCGAATTTAAATAGGTACGCTGAACTTTCTGAATATAATTTATTCAGACTGTATTCAGGTTGTGACTAAAATCTGTGTACCTCAGTGACCTGCTAATCATCAATCATCACCTCAATGAAAACAGTATGGTTATGTGGTCTCGAATTCCGGTGGCTGAGCGTAAATAACAAAATAACGAAGCATACAGCATTTATATTTGTTTTTTTAAGGGGAAGAGGAGATCTAGGTGAAACAAAATCCAGAGATACGTGTTAAAATTTTGATTAATCGCATTTGTTGGATTATAGCCATTTACACCGATTTCTAGTCTGGTCTGCACTATTTTTATTGCGTTTATAGGATTTTACCGGACGACAGTGATTTCAATATGGCGGCCTCCATGGCTTCAGGGAGTGCTGAGGGCTTGCCTTGAAGAGACTTTTTAGATCGTTTGATATTGTCAGGTGTAATGTTTTTATTCATTCTGGGCTGCCAGCTTTTGAAAATTCTTGATATTCTTGACTGCAATACTTTGACGCTAACATTTACCTCCGAATTATTATTGATCACTAAAACATAACTCCCACTGAAATTAGCCTTGCTCAGATCGGGGAGTGATAGGTCTTCGGCGCTAACAAGGCCAACGGTTGTGTGTGATATGAGCTTGTGTTTACAACCTAATAATATGAACCACACACGTATATATTACGGATCGAAGAACATCTTTGGATGCGCAAACATCTCTTTAAAGGTGAACATTGTGCGCATTTAAAAACACAGAAAGTTATTGTATTTAGATTAATAGTGACTTCACTATGTTTTAGTGCAACAGCCAAAAAAAAAATATTGTCTTTTATATTCGCCCTTTTGGAACTGATAATTATTATCATCATATATTACACGGTGCCATCATGTTTGTTTGTTTGTTTTTTCGCTGATTTCTAACCTACCGTTAATGTCACATTTTCGCCATATAATTCCTTTAATGCGTTAAACAATATTTGAAAAAAAAAAA
>NC_061836.1:10573089-10575589 GCF_019202785.1 Penaeus chinensis
ATATCGCAAAAAAATGGTTAATGCCGCAAAACACTCAGAAGGCGCTAATAAGGAATAGGTGGATTTTTTGTAATTTTGCGCAGATACGAAAAGATGATACCGCACGAAATGTTGTTAATCAATTTTTCATTTGTATATACCTCAACATTTCTCATTATTCATATTATCCTGTGAATCAATCTCTCTCTCTCTCTCTCTCTCTCTCTCTCTCTCTCTCTCTCTCTCTCTCTCTCTCTCTCTCTCTCTCTCTCTCTCTCTCTCTCTCTCTCTCGCACCCTCACACACACACTCACTCACACACACACACACAAACACACACACACACACACACACTCACACACACACACACACATACAGTCTATAGCTACACACTCGGCGACTACTTACTAATCGCAGACACATTGCTGATCCACGAGTGGCGACGCGCGCGGTCCCGGAACGACTTGCGCGACGTCCTGGATCGGGTCTCCACGTCGTGTGTCTCGGAGGGCGGGTGTGCCGGCGACTCCATTACGCTGTCGCTCTCCTCCTCCTCCATGATCGTCTCCGGGAGGGTGTGGGGGACGGGAGGGTGGCTGCAGTGGGAGTGGAGGGGTCTGGAGGAGGAGATGGAGGAGTAGGAGGGAGGGTGATACGGGCGGGTCACTGGCGAAGAGGCGGAGGAAGAGGAGAAAGAGGGAGAAGAGTGGGAGGAAGAGGAAGGAGGCTGGGACGATGTGGGAGGGGGAGGTGGAGGGGGGATGATGGGGCGAGAGATGTGAGGGTGGGAGGCGTGGGAAGGGGGGGAGCTGGACACAGGAATGGGGTCTGAAATGGACGTTGGGGGAGGGGAAGGAGGGGGAAGGAGGGGACGGGAGGAAGGGGAGGAGAAAGCTGAGGCTGACGAAGGAATTGTGATGGTATTATCGAAGGATCCAAAAGTAAAATGAAAATAAAACGAGATAAGAAGGTGATTACGTGGGCGGGAAGCAGATTATGAATCAGAGGGGGCAATGGTATCACCTAAATTGGGAAATGTGAAGATTAAGGAAAGGTTCGGGAGGAAAAGGAAACGAAGGAAAAGGCATTCGAGGGTCGACTAGATCACACGGTTTTGTCTTGAAGATTCTGAGAGGAAAAGCCTTGTTCTCATATTTCAGTTAATCACAGCTTAATCACCTGTATTGTATTTCTATAACTTCAGTGAAAAAAGAAACAAATGCACTAAATATAATAACACCACTTGACGCCAAATACGAAACTCGTGCTACTCAGAATATCACATGGGTTTTCTTGCTTTCTTCTTTTTCTTTTTTTACCCATGAATGGCTTCATCACTTTCCCATAAAGTACTAACAAGGCCAGACCTCAAACTGCACCGCGAAAATCCACTTAACACTACCTATGAAATACTTTCACTTTTTTATGGCAGTTCAACTTCTAAGGTATTTCACATGCACATTTAAAACTTTTAAGCAGAAATCACAGAACAGTGCATACCGTAAACAGGGCATCAGAATGCCGGTCATGAACTTCTAAATTTCCTTGAGAAAATAAATCTACACGTACATTTAGCTTAAACGAGATGACTTTAATGGCCCATGAATCTAAAGGAATATAACGGCTTTCCATTATCACATTTCTGATCACACCAACTCTAAGTTATAGAACATCAGCAGAATTTTCTCAAGCTGCGAGAATGGCGTATCGTTAAAGACAACCTTACTCATCATTACAATCACAATCAAAGATATAAAACAGCACCAGACCTCTACAAGGCACAAAGGCCGGAAAAGTCATCCTGATATCCTATAAAATCGCCATAACAGTATGTTCTTCACATGCAGGGAGTATGGGTGAGCGCGTGAGTGACTCCTCCCTGCCAGAGGTAACGAGAACACTGACAGCTTACGTGTCGTTCGTCCACCGGGGGCTGCTCGCGAAGGAAGCCCCATCGCTGCTCATATCGCCAGGGGATGTGTATGTATTCGACATCTCTTTGATATATGGATGGTCATGGGTGGAACATTTATCTATTTATTCATTTTTCTAAGGGGCTTCGTATCTTTCTTGAAAATTTCGAGGACATTTGGATTATACAGACGTTATTATTCCATTTTCTGTTCGCTGCACTGAGTGTGATTGTGTGTATTTTACACAAGTTTATTATGGTTTCAGCGTACCCAGTAAGGTTTAACTGTCGCCGGCGGTCGATAATTTTCAATGTCATGAAAATCGATGTATGGGAATTAGGCTCTACTCGACACTGGAAAATCACAAGAAATTTATTATGATTTTATTTGCAAAATGAATAACAAGTTATCTCATGGAAATTAAATCAACATTAATGACTGTTGCTTACCTCGCATTATAGCATAGCTGATTTATAAAGCAATGTAGTGAGTATCGCCTGTTTAATGTTAAACCACAAAGGTTTTTTTATAGCAAAAAATGCCTTGGTTCTGCAAAATGAAAATACCTCCCATGAACATACTTAATTGAGGAGACTACATGCCAAACA
>NC_061836.1:10603089-10610589 GCF_019202785.1 Penaeus chinensis
CTTGCATACTCAAATTACTTAAGTGAATTAGAAAATATCTAATCAAACATGTGATCTTTTCTGAATCTCGTATACCAATAATACACTCCTTGTAACAACTAACATCTTATCTATAAATCTAAAACATATTCTGTGTTACATAAAGTAATATAAAACTTACATTGCTTGTCAGCAGAGAGAACGGGATATACAAATCTTTACATGCAGCAATAAATCAACGTAATTTTCTTGTCAGCTATTGAACTTTAAAAAGTGGATGAGGAAAAATATAATTCTGCTCATCAGTTCTGCTTATACATTCGTACATACATACATACATACATGCATACATACATACATACATACATACATACATACATACATACATACATACATACATACATACATACGTACATACATACATACATACATACATGCATACATACATACATACATGCATACATACATACATACATACATACATACATACATTCATACATACATGCATATGTTTCTAAAATTATTTTTTTAACATTTATATGTAATCATCCATTGAGTGATTAGTAAAACGAAATATAATAATTACCAGACAATTACACCCCCTAAATTAATCAGGCGATTAATCAAATGGCTCTGGGAAATTTAAGCAACCTGCTGGCACTTGATATTTTCTCTTCTCTATTTTCTTACTCGGCTTTACTGTACTAAAGCATTCTCTGCTAAAAGTATTCAGTTCACTATATACATAATTAAGAAAATGGGACAATTTCCAAACTGAAAGATGTCTTTAAAACAATTACCTTACCGAATAAATACAGAATATAATACAAGAAGTTGTATTGATAGTGATACATGAATAATACTAGTACTACTGAGGATAACAAGAAAAAGATGGAAATGTTAATGGTGATAATAGTGATAACAATAACATTAATGATGAAAATAACAATAGCAATAATGACAATACTAATAATGATAATAATAAAAACAATAATAATAATAATGATAATAATAATAATAACAACAATACACGACATCCCAACACACATTCTTCTCCTCACGAATATTATACATCTAATATGCTCCTCCCGCACAATGACGCACACGCGTCTCCCCCTCCCCCCCATCACACACACACACACACACACACACACACACACACACACACACACACACACACACACACACACACACATACACACACACACACATATATATATATATAGCCCTCCCTCCCCTCTCCGCAAACCGCCCATTTCTTCGTTCAGCAGAAATTCGAATTTTCTACATTCACCGCGAAGGGTAACCCAACCATTTTTACCGCCCGCTTTCAACCTTGCGTTAAAAATGAATCTTGCCAAGGAGATATTTACTTATATTTCTTGTAAGACGACCGGAATTGGGTTACGGAGTGAACTGAAGAGCAAAAGAATACCATGGCACCTACCAGAACTCAAAGATTAGGACTATAAGCATAAAATATGAATGATTATACACATATCTCATACCCAAGGAAGAATGCTTTACGTCTGATTATATTTCCGTCAGACTTTTTATCTACCCGCACCTGTCTATTTTGTTATGTGCGAGTGCCTATGGGTATATTTATATTAGCATAATCTTTTGTACGTTCATTGGGAACATGCACAAATACATATTGATGAATGATACCGCAGGTAGCGTATGTGTGAGTGTGAGTGTGAATGTGAGTGTGAGTGTTAGCGTGAGTGTTAGCGTGAGTGTTAGCGTGAGTGTTAGTGTGTGTGTGTGTGTGTGTGTGTGTGTGTGTGTGTGTGTGTGTGTGTGTGTGTGTGTGTGTGTCTGTGTGTGTATGTGTGTGTGTGTGTGTGTGAATATATTCTATTTCTATTTCATCACTTGCTCTGGGTACGTTTATTGAGTGCATGCACGCATGGCTATAGCTGAATGTTCATAGATTGCGTTTGTGTGTTTTTCAATGCCCGAGCGAGAACTTTGAAGTGTGTTAAAATATATCCCTGGAAACCTATAAATAAAATCTGCGTCAGTATTGACGCGGCTGTCATCACTAACCCATTGTTCAGTTCAGTTCGGCGTCACGCCAGTGTGAACTGATACTGCACTGACGTTAACTGGTATTCTGTTTCCGTAGGGATGACGCAAGACACGCCAATCTTAATATGTGCTGACTGAAATATACAGATATAGACATGATCAGTAAAGGTGCAATTTAATGCATAAACATTTTCTTAGGCTGATATACAAAACTCAACACTTGTAATTCACTTGCTTTGCGATATATATCATACCTTAATAATTTCATCACTGACCATTATACCTCAGATTTAAAACAAACAAATACCAAATGAATGATAAATTCTCACGAACGTGCTCTCACAAAACGACAAACTTTCGATCACTAACGAGCGTAGGAGTGAAGCGCATACACCTCCTTGCAGTGCGAGTTCACAGCTGCGCCCACATTACGGAGGTATGGCAGTGTCAGCCTCATGTATCAGCTGGTCGGTTTGTGCATTTTGGCTCGTTCATTTAGATTAACTGAAATGAATTATACATACGGTTTCGTTACTCATCATCAATTATTGACTTCGTATTTCCATAGACGCTGCACACACAGATACAACACACACATACACACACACACACATACACACACACACACATACACACATACACACACACCCCACACACACACACACACACACACACACACACACACACACACACACACACACACACACACACACACACACACACACGAGTGCGCTATAATGTCAATATATTCATTGCAATCCTACTGTGGTTTTGCATTCAGATAATACTTTAATCAGTGTTAGGTAGCCGCTACTTGATTTTTTTTTATGTTTCATTTCCCATGCATAGATATGAAAAGCATGAAGCGTTTTCAGGTTTCAAGAAACATGCAGCTAGAATTGATACTTGCTGTGTTGAAGCAAAAGGGAAATGCTGCCTCACCTCCATAGGTGCTGCTCTTTCGATAAACAAATAATTCCAGAAAATCGCATTTGAAAAATATCTCATTGCAAAGCCAACGATAACTATTAATGCATATTTTGTTACCACTTATTAAAAAAAAAAAAAAAAAAAATACATACTGATACACTTATAGGTTATTCATATACTACCACTCACACTCTTTGTAACAAACAACCTAGGATTTTCGCCTCATTGATTCATAAAAAATATTATTTACGCTGTGTTTACATGAAAGAGGTTGCCAGTTGTACACAAATGGTACCCAGCAAGTGTACTGAAATATAATTCCGGAACTGTACATTACACTTAACGCTGGATGATCATTATATCCGGTAATTATCTAATAACTTAATGGAACATTTAACAATACAGAATGATTCTAAATATTCACAATCACTTAGCCATTGGCCATTATCATGATATTTGTATGATAGGAAGGTTATTGTGAAATTGTCCTAAAGATAAAGTATATTCTTTAAGTAGAACGTACTTTTGTGTACGTGTTCATTTGTTAATAAAAACATGTGTCAGTTCACAGTATTATGTGGTTTAGTTCTTGTTATTCTTGTGCATATGTTTCTGTACATGTAAGCGCTTTTATAGCAGGAGAAAAATACGGAGAGAGTATTTTACATTCTCCGATGCAACACGAGTATTATCCCCTAAGTTTCGCCTTCAGACTAGTAAATGGATGGCCAGTTCTGCTGGGTGACGTTTGCGTGATCATTTCCCAGGACATTTAGCGTAAATAAGCTGATGTGTTGACCGCGCGACCAATATCTGCAGTGAAAGGGTTACCAATTCAAGCGTTAAAGGACTGAGTGTCTGGCTGTGTAAATAACATTATTTTCTTTTTATAGCTTGGTATTAATGATAGGCACTAATCATTAATGCAAGTGAAGCTACTTGAATTTATTAACAAGCAATCAAGTAGTTTCATGGGAACAAATCAACCTGTTATAATAACACATTTCAACAAGCCCTATCTGCTTTAAATGGAGTATCTATTAATAAAAATAAGTAATCAGCATGATGCCCTTCGTTCATATTTATGTAGATAAAAAAATGTCACTGAATAAAACAAATTCTTCTAATAATCTTCCTTTTTCCGTTTCAACTATCTCAATTCTGCCTGGTGTGGTTTTACGTAAGCTACTGTGCCAGTATAGCCACAAGTATGCGGATGAAATTATTGCAGTTTGTAAATGACGTTATCTGGAAACAAAATGAATTCCGATAGCCAATAATGTAACCTAATGAAAATGGAAATCACGTTTGTGGAAAACTTATGAAGAGGAGATATTTGTAGACGAAATAAGTCGGATTTTAATTGAATTGCAGTACTAACATACTTAATGTGGATGTAGGAAAATTTAATGACGATGATGCTACTATATTAAATGGGATATTCAGATGAAGCAATAGTGAATCTTAAACACAGAAATATTACAATTGGTAAATTGCTGTTGATGTATAAGATGTACTTTTATTAAAAGGCGGTTTAAAGGAACATTATCATGACTGAAAGTCCAGATATAATGTTATATTTGAATTGCTTTAATTTGTTGTAAGGATGTTTTGTGAAAGAGTGAATTTTTCTGAATGGAAAGACGATACAGAGAGCCGGAGCACTGATTGAATACTTTCTTGGACATAAAAGGTTTTGGATGTGGTTTTGAATAGAAAAAATACCGGCCTTTACACATTTGAAATAACTAAACACCGCCAATAAATGCATTTCATAAAACAATTACATCTGCTGAGGGCATTCTGCATCAAAATATATCAACCAATTCATGAATGACCACTCATGAATAAATTATCATACAGACAGTTTACAAACTCACAAAAGCCAAAGGTTAACCTCGAAACAAACCTCCCAAGAATCCTGCACAACACAGAAAGATGTGCTGACGAATGCTGCTTGCGTCGACCCGAGTGCAACAGACTGTAGCTGCCTCGCTTATCTTTCATCCCCAAGGCAAACTATTACTTCCGGCTAACAATGGATAACTTGTTGGAGTTCTCTCTCCTCGTCGCCTCAGGGGTCAAAGTTGTGTTTATTGTGGAAGTGGAGTAATTAGTGCAGGCCGTGATGCCCTCGCGTACGTGTTGACATCATTGCGTCATGGACAGAAGGAAATGGAGGTATTGTTCGAGAATTGTGACCTCTGATGTTTTGAGCGGATCCATATATTTCCTTTTTTTCCCCTTAGTTTCCCCTCGTGCTCCTGCTCTATGCCCTCTCATCTCGCTCTGCTTTTCCTCTTCCCCTCTGCTCCTCCGCTTTGGATTTCGCTCTGACCAAACCCTCTCCCCTCACCCTGCAGGTCCTCTATCCTCTCCTTATAGCAAGTAATACACAAGGCGGGTCAGCACAAGCGAACCTGAATTCTGACTTCCATTCTCTGTCTCTGTCTTGTCTGTCTTTCTGTCTGTCTGTCTCACTCTACACACACACACACACACACACACACACACATATATATATATATATATATGTGTGTGTGTGTGTGTGTGTGTGTGTGTGTGTGTGTCTAGTGCTCTAACCACTGGACCATCGCGGCAGTAATTATACATATACACACATATATGTCTGTGTATGTAAGTATATTTATATATTTACATATGTACCTATATATATATACACATACATATATATATATATATATATATATATATGTGTTTTTATGTATGTATATATACTTATATATATGTGTGTGTGTGTGTGTGTGTGTGTGTGTGTGTGTGTGTGTGTGTGTGTGTGTGTGTGTGTGTATGTGTGTGTGTGTGTGTGTGTGTGTGTGCGTGTGTGCGTGTCTGTGCGTGTGTGTGTGTGCACTCCCTGACAAGGGCAAGGACTCGAACCTAATGATTTACTCATCCACATCCATCTATTTCTTTATTAATATTCTCAACATCACCCGTGCTTATCCACACTGCTTATTATCCAGACGTATTTCCAGCAAGGGTCGCTCAGGCTATTGCATCATCGGAGTTCCAGGTATCATCCACTCACTCGATGTGCTCGCGCGAAGGGAATGAACTCGTATCTTGTATTTGCCGTTTCTGAATGCTGACAACGACTAACCCTCCAGGTGCTCTGCTCGCTCGCCGTGTTATTTTGGCGAATGGTTTTATTCCTATTTGTGGTAATTCATAGATTCACTTGTGTTTGTATTAGTACCGTTAAAAACAACACGAAAAAGAAGGGAAAACGGTAGAATTAAGAATAAATATAATGTTATTATTTTCATTTTGATTGTCAGAACTACAGTAGTGGTAGTTAACTCTAATAACAGTTAAGTCACCTAGTAGCCCTCCTTATGTACATCATCTTCGACCAATTTTTTTTTTGTTTGTTCACGCATCATTCAGAGATAAGCATCTACACGTAGCTCTCGTAACAATTAATCGTAACGTTAATAAGTGTTTACGAGTACTTCACTAAATCGTCGTGACCAAGAATAACGCCACAGTGAATCTGTAGTCTCTTGATTTACAAGTTTCTGACGAGAAATTAGAACGAAATTAAAACTTTTCAGAAAGTTAGATCGAAGCGCCAAATTGCAGATCCAGTACTCCGTGGATTTTTTATGAAGCAAATTGCACTGGTAAGATACAAAAACATTTATAAGACAAGAAGGTTAGGGTAAAGTCCCTTTTCGGTTTTATCCTTTAAATCAGTGTTCATATGTAAAATATCTGTAATTCAAAAACACATACATTATATTGATAGCGATAAATGGTATTGTCAAATAATAATAACAATAAAAACAGCAGTAAAATATGAAAAGAGTAAACGACTGTTCTACTACAGAGAGATGCATATTTCGCCTTAGTATACTCGTAACTCGTTTAGTTTGCTGAAAAAACAAAAACTTTCCAATCACCCGAGTATATCGCACAAAATATGAAACAAAAACTACATTGAAAACTATCACCGAAGCATAAAACCTTAATTTCCTCAAAATTTTACACATAACGAAGATTAAGAATAAGAAAAAGAACAAAGTTTGAGGGGAAAAAAATCACTCATATCTTATCCGAAACTCCTTTCCTCTCATGTAAAACGAGTCTATTCAAGTTAGCGCTGTGTCAGACACCGTTGTGCCACCTAAGTTCCAGAGTTGTTGAGAATCTTTGTCTCTCCACATCCGGGAACTTGCCCAAACAAGCCCGTAAATAATGCCAAGGGGGCGTGAAGGGCCAGGCCAGTGCTAAACTGTTTCAATTGTCGTCAAATTCCGTTTTTTTCTTGTTCTTCTTTTGCTTTTTTTCTTTGTCTTATATTGAGGAGAATTGTTCGAGGGTTTAATTACACACGAATAAAAAAGGTTTGTGTTTTTGATGTTGCTTGCTTGCTGCTGCTGTTGTTGTTTGTGCTGTTATCGTTGTTGTTGTTTCTTCTTTACTTTATGTTAGCCTTATCTTAAAAAATAAGATTCACACGGACAAACAAGAAATACGGAAATGATAAGCAAAATCCTAATAAAATGCGACAAATGAAAGACAACACAATTA
>NC_061836.1:10623089-10625589 GCF_019202785.1 Penaeus chinensis
CTTCAAATGACCAACATCTCACATAACTAGCACAAAGATAAACGTATAAACAGAATAAAAGGCAATCTCCTTTTACCTCCCCACTCACCACCACAAGACCTCAAATGCCTCACAGTTGGCAGCGAAGGAACCGGGTAACTAATGCCTTGGCTGTAGGCTTTTATCTCTGCTCTCGCACCGCCATTAATAAACCGGAAAAACGAAATTACAGGACTCTCCCTTCCTTTTTCTCTCTTTCTCTCCCTCTCTTTCCTAGATAATCAAAAGAAAGGAAAAACAAAAACGAAAGAAGGTCGGGCATATGGATTGGGAATCTACTTAACGTCGTCGACTTTTAAAAATTCAAAGCGATCATGACCATCACTTATCAACGTATTCCTTTTCCTCATTAACTTCATCTTTAATGCCCATTTACACGTTTTAATAAAGAGTCGCTTCCGCAAACACCAAGACTCGAATCTTCTTAAGAGACCGTGGTTCAAGCAAGTGTTAGGGGTCACGACACCGTAGCAATGCGGTGCTTCTTCAGCGCACCGACTTCAAATGAGAAACTTACAGGAACACTCCGACTTTATTTGTTTCTGTTTTGTGTTTGTGCGGAGCCAGAATTACGAGCAAACAATAGGGTGTACTGATTTTTTTTTTTTTTTTTTTTTTTTTTTGTTCCCTTTTAATTTCAAGACACGACTTTGCAATCTACGCCGAGAGCATTCTTTTAAGGAATATGGAATCTACCAGCATACCGGTCGACCTGTCAGCTTTATTAACTATCGTATTTTGTTGTTTTATCTGTAGTCGAGGGAAGTTACACGAGGTATTTGTGGATAAATGAAAACTCGTGCATTTTCTGTTCTCTCAAACTTTATACTTAAATTAAATTCCACTAAAATACCTTTCAAAATTATGTGAATGTATATAAATGAAGATTACCGTCAGTACAACTTCATCAAAAATCAAGACAAACTAAAAATTAAGTGTAAAAATAAATAAGCTGAGAAAGAAATAGGATACAAATAAGAGAGAAATAATAAACACAGTGGATACACAAAGAATGAATATTTTACGGTTCAAAGGGTCGGGGGCTGGCATCTACAGTATACTGACGCGATTAATTCTAGCCATAACTATAGTCAACGATAAAGATAATCATTTCCTATAGTGAAATCATCCCCTTCAGTTTCTCCTTCCTTTTTATTTTATTTTTCCTCTTCTCTCTTCTTGTGCTTCCATTGTGAAGACCAAAAATATTTAACTGAAACGCACCGCCTTCCTTAATCACTTCTAAAGTTTGTTGCTATATTTTTTAAACTTATCTGGAAGCTCGAACCCAATTAATTTTCAATCTCTTTGTGGTTTCTTTGTAAAATGACTTTACGTTTTTATCTCAGCTCCTCTGGATACTGAATTCTGGATAACTGGTACAAATAAGATAATGATAGATAAGAGTGGGCATGGAATGGAGAAATATGTTTTCCCTGCCCGACATATTTCTGGTCGAAAATGAAGCAACGAGACTAACCTTATATCAAAACCTATTTTTCTTTACAGAAGACTCCAGAATCAAATACATCCACACGGACAACATGTAAAACAATAAACAGCAAACAAACAAGCTGCACAAAAAGTTCTCCTCTGAGTGATTAAATCCTTTGTTTCTATAATGGAACAGTGGGATTAACTCCTCCTTCTCCGTATTATGGCCTTTGTTTCCGGAATGGCCCTCGTGTCGCCGGTCCATTGACTTGTTGCGGCCGAGGTTATGGTGGGTTTGCCTCGGGATTAACAGGATCGCGAGAGATTCTTTCGAATAGTCGTCGACACAAAGTCCGCAGCAATTGTTCGACCCGGAGTTAATGGCGCTGAAAAATGGCCGGCGATAGAAGGCGCCTTTTGCAACACTTGGAGGCGAGGGACTCCGCGATTTGTCAGCTGTGACGGGGATTTACTTCATGAACTTTCAATCAGACGGAACGGGAGCGAGCTTGCGCTTTCAGCCCATGTGCTGCAGGATTCTTTGCTTATATCTAAAGAGGCTAAATGTTTTTACGCCTAACTATGTATCATTATGATGGATGATTACCTCCACTATCAATGGAATATATACGATTAATACTTCCTACTGCATTACACAAAAGATGTATATGTATATATATATATACACATATATATATATGAATATGTATATATATATACATATATATATATATATATATATATATATATATATATGTATGTGTGTGTGTGTGTGTGTGTGTGTGTGTGTGTAAAGATGGATTATCAAAAAACGAAATAGAATTAATCAAGGAATCATTTAACCTCACGCAAAAAAAAAAAAAAAAAAAAAAAAAAAAAAAAAAAAAAATGCAGTTAATCGTGACAATAGATAACGAGGCAGTTTCACAGAATAACTTCATTCTGAAATCACAATGCATGCATAGTGATTGCTGCTGCACTGGAAATAAATTTAATAATTGAGCCTATGAAAATAGAATGTGAGGTA
>NC_061836.1:10658089-10665589 GCF_019202785.1 Penaeus chinensis
AGCTGTCTGCCTTCGATCCAGCCTGGCACATCTTTCCTGCGCCTCCAGAGGTACGAGGAGTAAGCCCTCCGGATAGGCGACGGGCTTCCATACACAGGCCTTTTCTTGCGCTCCCGTCGCCCTTCAGCTTAAAGAGGCGGTTTGACGTTATTTTCTGTAGTTTTGGGGTTGGTTTAAAAGCCTCTGCTCGGAGGAGGAATTTGGTCCGCGATGAAATGCTTGTATCACATTCTGGCTTTCATAAGATGCGTGTTCTGTATTCAAGTGGCTACTTTGTTGGAATGCTTATGGTTAGTTTTTGGGAGTAAGATGTTTTGAAAATTTGAGTAATAAGGTTACATAAAAGTGCCAAAAAAATATTGATGTCCAAGTACAGCCAAGTTTAACGAGAGTTACAAAAATAAATAAAGATAAATACTACATTACGAGAGATTTCATAATGTCAATTCAAATGATCCTAAGAAACACATACTACTCTTGACAACCATACAGTTGGAATAAATCACGGCTCAGTATGGCAACTACAGTTATTTTGGGGTAAACAAACAATGCAGAGGCAAGTGCACCTGAATTACCTATTTTGCAAAGACAGCAGGTTTATCACATGTGCTCAGCTGCAGCTGTTTTGGCCACAGGTGTCGAGCAGAGGCACCTGAACCACAAGGAAAATGGTTCCATAAATATCAGGTATGAAAGTGGTTTCGAAATTTTCCGACATAAGAATTGAATGTTTGCCTTTATTTTCCATTTTCATTTTTGGTTTATACGATAGAGTCATCAGGTTTATGGTAATATTTGCTATAATGACCTACAATTTCGTTTCATTTCCATTCGAGTCTTTTCCTATTTTGCTTGTTGTGAGTTTTGTATTCATATATATATTTTTACTGAAACACTCGGATTGTGCTGACGTTTTGATGAAAGAAAAACTACACGTTAAAAACAGTCATTAATCAACCTACGTATTAAAACAAGAAAGAAAAAAATGTACAATCAACCCATGCCTTAATCATATGAAAGACAAATTACGTACAATCTCCCTATTCACTTCATATCATCACCGTAGCGCTGACACAATGCGAGCTCCTGTGATGAATCCATTCCGACAAGATGAATAATTAAAGACATTCAGCCGCGGCGATTCATTAACGCATTAAGGTGATAAACTAGCCTTAACGTCCGCTTAATCTAAACCGAGAGAGACGCTACACAATCGACCACTTAACCCAAGGAGTCGAGAGCACAATATCTTGACAAATTTCGCCGCTTCTCTCAAGATGGTCTCTGTCTTTTGAATTCCGCGACGTGGAAGGGATGGGATTTTGCCGTCAAAGAGTCTGTCTGTCTGTCTGTCTGTCAACCTATTTGTCTAGCTACTTATCTATCCATTTGCTTATCTATCTATCTATCTATTTATCTATCTAGCTAGATATCTACTTATTCATACGTATGTTTGCATATCCATCATCTATTTTAGGACATGTCAAATCCAGTATACATGAAGAGAAAAGAAAGCAGAAAAAACATGTAATTTTGCAACCTAAAACCTGTTGCAAGAGGGAACATTATATAATACAGTGCAACAACTATAACTATAACTATACCAACTATATAACAACTATAACTCTGAAAAAACCCACAAAATATACACTCTAAAATTGTACAGAAAAAAAAAAATCCTTCAAGTGTAATAAAGGAACCCCAAGAGTGCCTGGTCGAAGAATCGAGCGAAAAGAATAATATGATAAGGGCACTAGTCCGTCCCTCGAAGATGGTGTCCACGAGCATAAATTTGCAGCATCTGTCACAGGGAGATGAAGCGAGAGACAAGAGCATCGTTGGGGAGAGGGTTGGCGATTTCAGTTTTCTTTTTCTTCGTTATCGTTATCGTTATCGTTATTATCATCATTATCATTATTATCATTGTCAACAGTGTCATTATCATTATTATTATCACTATCATCGTGAAATACATATAATGTTCAAACGGTAATCCTTACAATTTTATAATTCTGATTCCATTAACATATTTACATACATATGTACATATATATGTATACATATATATATATATATATATACATATATATGTATACATATATATATATATACATATATATGTATATATATACATATATACATATATATACATATATGTTTGTGTATATGTATATGCATATATATACATATATATGTAAGTACATATGTATATGTATATATATATGTATATATGTATGTATATACGTATGTATATATGTTTATGGATGTGTATATATATACATATATTTAGATATATGTTTTTATATTTATATGTATACACACACACACACACACACACACACACACACACACACACACACACACACACACGTGTACTCACCCAGACATACTGTAAATACCTTCCCCGGCGAGGACGCAAGGCCAGCCCAGAAGACGCGCGCGAGCCGCCGCCGAAGCCACATGTGCAGAAACATATCAACCGCTAATCAAGAAGACGATGACGAAGATTGAAATATTCCCATCACATTTTCCCTATTTCATTTGCAGGGACGCACGGGTGGAGGACGATTTTTTTGTGGCTGGTTTTTTTATTTGTTCGTCTATGGCTGTGCGTTATTATTTCTCGTATGTTTGTATTTTATGAGATATTTGAACGGGATGTGTGTGTGTGTGTGTGTGTGTGTGTGTGTGTGTGTGTGTGTGTGTGTGTGTGTGTGTGTGTGTGTGTGTGTGTGTGAGTGTGTGTGTTTGTGTGTGTGTGTGTGTGTGTGTGTGTGTGTGTGTGTGTGTGTGTGTGTGTGTGTGTGTGTGTGTGTGTGTGTGTGTGTGTGTGTATGTGTTGTGTGTGTGTTGTGTGTTGAAAATCAGGAAAAAAAAAAAAAAAAAAAAACGGACAAGAGAAAGTGAACACAGTGCGAAGAAAAATAAAGGGAGACAAATCAGATAGAATCCAAAGACAAAAGAAAGCGAAATGAGAAACAACGAACAAGGGAAGCTGTAACACTGAAGAAAGAAAAAGAGAGAGAGAGAGAGAGCAGAATCGAAAGAACAGACAAACAAAAGGTAAACAAACAGACGAAAGAACGCAAAAGCAGAGCGATAGAAAGAGGCATACAAAACAAAACTAAAGAACGTGTAATAGGAGAGATAGAGAAAAATAAAGCGATTAGAAACTATAGAAAATATGTAGTCTAACAGACAAAAGAAAAACAAAAAAAAAACGAGAAGACGTCATAGTGAAAAAACACACACACACAAATAACATAAAGACCGAATAAAGACACTAAAACAACAAAAACAAACAAACAAAAAAAAGCACAGAAGGCGAGTGACCTGAGACGGGGAGACGCTGTGGCCACTTGACCTTTTATCACGACGATTAGCCTCGAGAAGACAAGAAAAAGGGTTTTTTGTTCTGTTCCGTCCGTGTCTTTGTGATACATGGCCTTGTTTCAGATGTTTTCCGTTTCCATCGATATCTTGTTTGTATATTTATGCTTGTTGCTTTGTTTTGTTTGTCCGTCGCCGCATCTGTGTCTGTTTGCTTGTTGGATTGTCAGTTTCTGTGCGCGTCTGCCTATATAACTTTTGCAGTATATTTGTGTATATGTATCTATATATGTACATATGCATGTATGTGTGTATGTATGTATGTATGTATGTATGTATGTATGTATGTATGTATGTGTGTGTGTGTGTGTGTGTGTGTGTGTATACATATATATATATACACACACACACACACACCCACAGACATATATATATGTGTGTGTGTGTGTGTGTGTGCGTGTGTGTGTGTGTATGTGTGTGTGTGTGTGTGTGTGTTTGTGTGTGTGTGTGTGTGTGTGTGTATGTGTGTGTGTGTGTGTGTGTGTGTGTGTGTGTGTGTGTGTGTGTGTGTGTGTGTGTGTGTGTGTGTGTGTGTGTGTGTGCATACATACATATACATTATATATATATATATATATATATATATATATATACACATATATACATACACATACATATATACATTATATACATCTATATCTATCTATCTATCTATCTATCTATCTCTCTCTCTCTTCTCTCTCTCTCTCTCTCTCTCTCTCTATATATATATATATATATATATATATATATATATATATATATATATATATATATATATATAACACACACACATACGTATGCTAAAAGCACACGTATAAACAAGCATATATGCATATATGCATGTGTTCACGTACGCACAAATAAATGTGTGAACACATACATACTCAATATACACAAATACAGAACATCTGTCACATCGCAAATAGAAATAATAGCTGTGAAAGCGTATGCCATGATTGTCAACAGGCCAACGTCATATAACTTAAACAAGGAAGTGTGGTTATCAATGCAGTCCAGCGCCAGAGAGTGACCTATGATATTTGAAAGGAACTATAGAACTGAAATCCCATGGAAATACGCTGCGTGTGTGTTGGTGAATGAATACGAGTGTGTGGGCTGGGAGCTCTTAATAATGGCTAAGGATACCGTATGGTTCGCGCACACACACACACACAGACGCACACACACACACACACACACACACACACACACACACACACACACACACACACACACACACACACACACACACACACACACACACACACACACGCTCGCGCGCGCACTGCATGTGCATATATATATATATATATTATTTTTAATTCCTCTTCTTATCCATGGGAACTTGCCCGTAGCTTATCAGTTTTTTCATGATTTTTCTCTCTCTTTCATTAATTTGTTGGACATGACACAATACATAATTTGATTAAAAAAACTACGTGTATTTCAGATGTTCTCTTTCGCTCCGCATTGCAACGTTGCAACGTGACAATAAAAAAAGATAATACATGTACCCTTTTCCTTTCTTTCCCCCTCATCACTCCGGTCCGCTTTTAAATTATATATATAAAAGCTCTCCCTTCTATCACAAATAATACAAGATACAGAGGATTGATAAGACCAGGTTTTCGCACAAAAATAAGAACCCATGAAAGGAATCTCTCTCTCCGTGACAAAGACTAATGGACATCACTTTTGAGAATCGTTTTATTTCGCTCATTTACTTTTCTTTGGGACGCCGCAAACCTGCCCCAGGGAAGAGAGGCTTCCATTCATCGCAAAGATAAACTATTGGGAGAGGGTTCTATTGGCGAAAAATGTGTCGCTGAGTGTTGCAAACATCATCTGTTTTCCGTGTTATTATCATATTTTTCTCTTTGAGGAAAGGTGGGTGTGTCTATTAAGATTCTTTTACTTTTTATGTTTTCATTGCAAATAATGCATGCTTCACACAGTTTATTTCTCCACATCGGAAAGTCGTAAATTTAAGTGTTCAACTTTGGTCGTTTCATGTAAATGAATATTATCATCATTTTACCCCTAAAATCTCAAATATTACGAAATGACAATGATTTCATCAGCAATATCGAAAACGTCTTGCTCATCAACACTACCCTACGACTCCCCTTTTCCCCTTTTCACAAACAGGCATCAAAGGTTCGTGAATTATCATATATCAAGCCACTTCAAGGCCACCCGTCCTTGCGATTTCTCTTTGATTCTCCGTGGCATACATTTTCCCTTGCAGTCCTTTGGAGTGAGTATCGTATGCACACAGAAGGGGAATAATATTTTGAGTTCCTATTTTTCAGTCTGTTCTTTCTTTCTCTCTTTCCTACTCTGTCTCGGTCAGGGTCCTTTCTTCGATTTCTATTTCCCCGTATTTTAGAGCCTTTGTAACTCGCTCTCTATCTGTCTGTCTGTCTCTCTCTCTCTCTCTCTCTCTCTCTCTCTCTCTCTCTCTCTCTCTCTCTCTCTCTCTCTTTTCTCTCACACACTATTACTCTCACTCTCACTCTCTCTCTATTTTGTGTTTCTGTCTCCCTCCCTCTCTATTTTTGTCTCCCTGTCTCCTTTTATCTCCGTCTCTGTCTTTGTCTGTTGGAAGAGTTTGTGCAATGCTTATATTTTATATTTCAGTATTTATTCTATCATTCTGCTGATGCTACATATTGACTGCAAACTAATACAGATTTCGGTAAATAAACACAAACTTTCCCGGTAAGCCAGAAATTACATTATGGGATACATTATGTGCCTCTACTATGTGTCATGTTTAGAGAACATGACACTAACATCAAGCACGTCAAATTCGATACACGAAACAGAGATGAAGTTTCTTTTTTTCCTTTTAGCTGTCTGTCTTGAAGTAAGATCAATCTTCTTTATCAGCCAGTATAAGCCATTAAAGAACTCCCAGCTCTTTTTACGTGTCTATGAAATACAAATTTCTAATCGTTTTAAAAGACCCTTTAGTTAGATAAAATATCCCTGATTTCAACACGATAAATACACAAAGAAGCAATCTATATATATATACACATATATACTCATACACACACATACACATATTGCAAGATATCACAATTTTCTTGATTGCAGGATCGACAAAGACGGTCTTACAGTGTTGCTGTTATGGTCTGTATGGTCTGTCAGAAAGGACCTCATGTTGTCCAGCTCTCTATTGTAACAAGAACAATAGCAGTGACTAACTCTTAGGCGATGGGATACATGATGGAATGACAGGTATAGGTGGCATGAATGGGTAGACGCACTCCTTTTGTTGCATTGCATCTTTCAATAGGAATATATTTTAAGCAATGCTGAAGGGATATATGTCACGAGAAGAATAGGGATAGGACAATAATGACAGTAATAACAGTAAGAATAACAATAATGATAATAGTAAATATAACAGTAAAAATATAATGATGATCCTACCATTTCTACTATTACTACTACCACTAATGCTACTACTAATAAAATATATAATACTGACATTGCTATTATTATAACCATGATAATTATGATAATAGTAATGGGCATAGTAATGATACTGCTACTGCTGCTGTTGATGATAATAACGACATGTTAGTAACAGTAGTAATGTTAGTAATAGTAATAGTACCAGTAATAACAACAGCAATAATAATAATGATAATATAATAATTGTGAAGGAATAACCTTATTGTATTTAAAAGATTGCTAATGAAATATATTAGCAAGGTGTTGAGCGACAAACCAGCGAGCTACTGGTAATTCGGACAGTATATGGTTGTGGGTCTTCAAGGTTCAGTTTCGTTCAGTGGCAAGGAAAAGATTCGTGACGTGGCTAAGGTGGCCACTAAGCACGAATCTATTATCTAGTTTAGTTGCTCTTGGACATCCATACAGGGTAAAGGTTTAATTATTTTTCTATTGGGATTGACAAAGAAGTCGGACTTATTTTTTTGTATTTATATGGTTATAGCACTGTATATTTAAGATTGAAATAAATATAAATGTTGAATCATGTTTCGATCTAACCCGAGACTAAACCAATCCAAATAATAAGAACCTAAGTATTCACAAGTGGCGCAGTGAGTAGGATTGGTAGTCTCTGGGTTTGCGAAACCGTATACACCGTAG